>NC_071266.1:12528665-12746165 GCF_023375685.1 Ictalurus furcatus
CTCAAAGTTAATAAGACAAAAAAAACCTGCAGCTTGTCGTGTTAGACAAACTGCAAAGAAGTGTAAACTCGTCTGTCCTGAAGATGTCGGAAAACTTAGTTACAGCTTTACCTCTGACACTGGAGACTCCGTCCATAAATGTCTCCTTACTTCAAGAAAATCCTCATCGATATCAATATGTTATTTGTTTTTTAAAAAAAAAAATCTGTTTATTATCAGTGGAACGTGAGCTGTACATGTCCCTGCAAATGGCCGGTTACTATAGAAACGATAAGGTATCAGAACGCGCACATTAATATAAACCTGCGCTACTGGCAGAGCTGCTGGGAAGAACAGACAGGTTTCCTGTACAGTCCTGATTCCTCAGCTGAAGTCACTCACCTTCGTCGGACGAGCCGAACTCGCGCAGAGCTCGCTCGTAGTAATCCCTCAGGTGACTCATCTTCGGCTTCTCCTGAAACAAAAAAGCGAAAATTTAAAAGGTTACAAACACAAAACATTTCAGACTCATATATGGCAAATCGTTGAAATTCTTAACATAAAGCTAATTCTAGTACAGATAATACATTATTATTATTATTATTATTTCTAAGATTTTAAAGAATTAGAAATGAGAGAAGCTTTTGATTCAACATTGTTCTGATGAACCATTCAAAGAGATCCTATTAAACTTTCAAATATATTTAGCAAATGTATGTGTAATTCTATTTTCCTTTTACACCCCAGACAGTGTTGGAGTTTGACTTTATATTTCATCACACTAAAAGATGAACTCATTTCTATTGCTACAATCAATGCTCTTTATTTTAGTACTTCATATGGAAATGTTAAAATATTTCTAAAGCAACTACTGACCCAAACCTTGTAGTTATTTTACACTCACCTGTTCTTTCTCGATCTGAACCATCATGGTGAAGAAGGTTTTGGAGAAAGGTCGGTGCTCGTTCAGGCTGGAAGGACAGATGGATGCCACACGGGTCAGATCGGATCGGATCAGAAACGTTTTACAGCAAGGCTCCTTTAACTAATTTAATTTACTGCATTCATTAACATAAGGATGAGTCAGCATTAATAAACCGTGAGTAATGGTAATACAATAACAAAGCATTTTAACACATGCATTCACTGTCGTCTGATTAAATGTTAACAGACTTCACCTAAAAATGATGTCCCTAAAAGTCAGTAAATATTGACAGAACTTTTCAGCATCACTTCTGAATTCTGATCCGTTCATTAATGTGTTGTTCATGTCAGAGATTGCAGGTTTTGTTTTCATCGCTGATGGGAGTTCAGATTAATTAATAATTAATGTTAGTCACTTAGTTAATGTTAGTGATAATGTATTAATGCTGAACGTCATGGTTTAGTCATATTAATGTGACTTTCTGTCACATTTTACTGCTAATGCTTGTGTGTGTAGACAGACAGACAAACCTGGTGAAAAGTTTCCTGGCTTTTTTGTAGCCGCCAGTCCTGTAGGCCCACTGCAGGTAGATTTCCTTCATCGCCGTGGAAACGGCCGGGACCTGAGTTAACAAAGCTTTCTGAAGCGCAACACACAGGAAGTGGATTTCATCAGTCAATCGTTTATCTCTCAATCATTCTTACTTCATGAAGATCATGAAAATCTGATAAAACTGCGATTAAAAAGTTCTCAGAGTTTTGTAGCGCTGCAACAACTAATTGATAAAATCGATAATTATCGATTATGAAAATCGTTGTCACCGAATCTCATTATGAATTAGCTGGTCTGCACACGGCAAGGGGGAAATTTACTCAATACGTTACTTCTGTTCGGAAAACACGCTTCGGAGAGTAAATACTAAAGTTTTGTCCCAAAACTTTAGCTTACACTGTGCACTCTGCACTAGCGTCTAGTGTGTGGATTTTAGAAAGGTAATATCATCTCAAATATAACTAGCGTTTTTTTACTAACCGGAAGTATAAGACACTTCTAGGCGATGGCGCATGATGTCATACGCATCCTAGCATTAGCAGACACCCAGACTCATGGACAATGACTTCCTTCATTTTACTTTCTGTTAGTGTTACCTTTTATTCCCAACATAACCTCAGTCACCATCAGATGGAGGCGAAATCATCATGTGACTGAGGAAAAAAGTCCACTAAGGAAGGGAGCATTTTATATTAAACACCGCAGAAATCAAACAGTGCTGCACGAGGACAAAGTTATGTTCATATCCAAAATGCTCCACTGTGTGTAAGGGGTGGGGGAAACTGGTGCAAGCTGCTTAAAAGGTTTAGTTTAATTTAAGTTTGTCATTATATGCTGTATTTGCACGCTTGCAGTGTAAATTCTGTCGTTTATTATAACGGAAGTGATCTGTTAGTAATGAGGCCGCGTTGCTGATCACGCGCGGTGTAGAGGCGCTGATACAGAGTGTAGCACGAGTAAGATCTGTAATGTCTCATTAAAACATTATGATCAAAAATAAAATAATATGTCTAAAGGCAGTGAGTAACAGAAACCACAAGGTGCAGTGAAAGTGAGTTTTTATTATTAATTTAGGACTGTAGTTTAATTCGGTGCTTTTTGTGCATCCATAAAAAATAACGCATAAATATTTATATACAATATAAACTAAAATAAATGAATAAAATATATAAAATTTATTCATTTATTTTAGTTTATATTGTATATAAATATTTATGCGTTATTTTTTATGGTTGCACAAAAAGCACTGAATCTACAGTCCTAAATTAATAATATATATTCTGGTGTGTGTGCGCGTGTGTGTGTATTGAGTTATTTTCTGTTTTGGACAAACAGTTGTGTAAAGTTTTAGACTGAAGTTTATATTTGTAACACTCAGTTTGTGGATTTTATTTTAAATAAACAAACAAACAAAAAAAAGTGTACTGAAAGTTTGCCCCGCCCCATCCGATTAATCGAAAAAATAATCTGCAAACTAATCGATTAGGAAAATAATCGTTAGTTGCAGCCCTAGGGTTTTGTGATATTAAGGCTTTAAAGAGTCGAATGCAGGGATTTTAACCTCCCACGTCCATACACCCCGTATTCTCAACGGCGTTCAACTCTACAGATCCAGGAATCTGTGTTAAATTACCTGAAACAGAGCTTCTGTTTCATCCGGAGGCTGCGACGTGATGCTCCACTCGGCCCGAAGCTTCCACAGCGGCAAAGTGTCCTGAAGACGAGGACGAGAGAGAAGTGAGAGACACAGTTCCAAATCATTAAAAGGTCACACCAATAGCTGGCTGATATTTAACTCAAATGGTTTTCTATAATTCATTAGATAATTCATTAGTGTTAAAAAAAAAAATTAGTATAAGATCACACGTTTCTGTATTAATTTTTTATATTTTTATTATATGATGCATTACTTATTTATAGATTACTTTGCATGCATTTAAAAGCAAAAAAAACCCAGATTTTTTTTAAAAACGTGAAAGTAGTGTTTTAAACGGCATACATTGTTAATAAAAATTTTATAATCGATTATTTTATCACATGAATTAAGAAAATTTGTTATTTTAAAAAGAAATGCGAGTAAAGGCTGTTTTAAATGGCATTTATTTATTAATACATATTTATTATATAAAATATTGATTTAATTATTTAAGTGCATGCTTTTATTAGAGAAAATGTATTTCTTTTTAAATTTGATCGCTTTAATTTAGACTTTTTTTTTTTTTTTTTTTTTTTTACATGAACATGCGAATGTAAAATATTAAATCTGATATGCTGATTGAAGAGCAGAAAAAAAAAAGCTTTAACGAGATAATTATCATCAGTGTTTAGCCCAGAAAGATGTGACCTCAGCCTCGTACTCGTTTTCTATTGGTGGAATTACAGAGTTAAAGGTCACCTCAGATGACATGGATGTGAAATGAACCATAGGTTTTATTTGTGGGACTGTTTTATTGGATACTGTTTTGGGGTTTTTTTTGTGGAGAAAAACAGAACGGGTACCTTGGGATTCATGAGCTTCATTGCTTCCTGGAACAGAGGCCCCACCTCCTCGCTCTCTAAACGCACCAATGTTTGCAAGCTCAACGTCCACATCTCTACCGATTTACTGAAGCGTTTAGCGGCTGCTATGGCAACCTGAATGGCGGCTTGTGTTTTCTCAGATGAGATCAAGACCTCCAGCTGAGAGGAGGGAGACCGAGACACAGGAGAAGTCAGAATTATTCTACAGCCTTCCCTAAAGTGTAACGTACGTTTAAGATGATAACATGTTATCCAAGACATTAAAATGTCCTTGTGATTTGTTGAATTCAATAGTCATACTACTGATCCAAATAAATCAGTAAAAATAACATTATTTTCTCCATGAAGTCAATAATTTGCTTTCCATCATTAACCACATCAGCACTGTGGATGGTGTTCTCACCCAGGTCCTGTAGAAAGCCTCCTGCAGCAGTGAGGCATCATGAGCTCTCTGAAGGACACCAAGCAGCCGCTCTGTTCTCTGAGGATTTCACACACACAGTACAGTAAACACTAACAACAATAGCCACAAGTGGTCAGATTTTGAAAGCCCAGTCCTTCGTGTGCACTGATATGGCGACTACATCGTACCTTTTCCTTCAGCTCGATGACGTTTGTTTTCCTCTTAAATCGGTCCAAACAGAACGTTACGTAACACGTCCACATAGGTTCTGCAGAGAAGTGAACCATTACAGATCCCATGTATAACAGTTATGGCAATATTAAAGAAACACAGGATATTTATGGATGGAATTGCGCTGATAGCGATAGGAGTGATAGTGAGTCGTTAAATGTGTAGCCATAGAACGATTCTAACCATGATCCTTGATTTTTTCTTTTTGAACCATAGTACGTGTATGGTGCTCGGCCCTTCAACTGTAACGCTCTACATCTGAAATGTGCTACACGTTTACACTGTAAATCTGCCCTATAAAAAGGCTGTTAACTTGCTGTTACACAAGATGGCCGACGGGCACATTCTGCGGCGCCTTTAAACGTCTCCTGTGCACGTACTCAGTAATCAACGTGACGTGTTTGTGTGGTGCAATATCAAAGTAAACAGTGAAGGCAATATAGCCCATATATGACACTGTCCACAACTGTAAACTAACTTTGTGCCTCGAATCACACGCTTATGTACCATTCTAGACCGTTATTGAGTACTAACACTAACAGTTTTCCTGCTATAGTTAGTGTTTAATTGTTATAAACTAGAGGTCGACTGATTGATCAGTTTCACGATTAATCGGCACAGATTATCGGGAAAAATCCACACCGATAGTTTTTCCCCCAGGAGCGGCTGAAAAGGGTCTGCTGTCATTATACAGTACGAGAGTGGCCTCTAGAGGCGAAATAAAAACTCACAAATTTTGTTGTGTTATTTGAAGTGTTTTTAGAGGTCTCTACTTTTATGTGTTATTTGGAGTGTTACTTTTTGATTCAGTTTGGATTTATATCTTTTATTTACTCTGTTTTTTAATAGTTAATATATACAATTTTATTTCATTAAAAGAAATTTCATGGTACAGTAAGTACTGTTTATTTTTGTAATAAAGTTCAGCAATATTTCACTCAGAGTGTTACATTTTCATTCAGTAACAATTTTAAATACTATCGGTTGCTTATTGTTATCGGAAGGCCGCTTAATATCCTTCAGATGTGCGCAAGATATAATGCAAGCGATTGCACGGTAACGCTGTAAATCAGCAAACTCATAACACATGCTGTAAATTTTTAATCTCTGTGTCACCTGTGTTGAGGTTCTTGAGTCCCTCCTCATACACAGCGCCGCAACACTCCTCTCTGCTCCTGATGTCAGCGGCACGACTCTGGGCTGAGCGCAGTTCGGGAGTCCCGCCCACCTCCAGCTCCCGACGAGCCATGAAGTCCCAGGTCACGGAGTCATCAGTGTGCTGACTCTGCAGACTGAACACAGGTTCGTTCAGTTTTATTTTTTCTTCCATCTGATACTTAACTCATTAATTTATTAAAGCCTGAGTCAGTATGTAGCTGGAGTGCTTACTCCTGGAGGATGGAGTCCTGCAGCTCTTTGGTGAAGTCAAAAATGGCAGCGATCTGCAGCAGTGAGAGCATAAACTCCGCCCCTGCGCCCAGCGGAAAGGTTAGCATATAGCCGATAACAGCTGATAACGCTAATAAAGACAAAAAGATGGAGAGCGCGCACAATACCTTTAATTTTCTGCGTGGCGTCTTTGTACACAACTTCAGCCAGCCTGCCGCTCAAGATCTCCGGAGAAAACTCGTACTCACCCTGAGGAGAAAATTGCCAGATACAGCAGCTTACCGACGTACAGACAGATATTACACTTTTATATCATGATGATTACATAAAGTTTTATTTCGCTGTACATTATATACAAATAAGGTATATTCAGAACAATATTAAAGTGGCAGTATGCAACCTTAAAAATGTAAGAATTTAGTAGACATGTGTTAAATCGAGCAAGGATTGTTTTCCTTAGCACAGAGTTATCACAGCATTATATGTAAAGTCAATACATATTTAAGAGGCACTGAAACATGTGATAAGTATCGCTGTGATCAATGTGGCATCAATCTGTAACAAGGTATGACTTACGGGTCTGAAACAAATTCACACCAAATTCAACTTTTTAAATTAATATTCTGTCCTTTCTAGACGTACAGCACTGGCTCAAGTCATTTGACTATTGTGCAATCCATAGCACACTGATTAACAGGCCCAACTGTTAAGTTAATGTCACGTAGGGTTGCTTTAAAAGGCGGAGAATGGAAGTATGTAAACATACGATGTCGATTTGGGCACGTTCCAGTTCCTGCTGCTGTTTGCGCAGTTTCTCGGCATGCATCAGCTCCATCCGGAAATACTAAACACACACAAAAATATACCATTAACTCAGTGCAGTGCAGACAGCAATCACTTTCTGTTTTTATTTTATTTATTCTTTTAATAAAACCAACCCTCATTAAAAAATTATCCAAATATTTAAATGCTATCTAACCTCGTACAATAATATTTGGTATATTCATTGGAGTCACAGAACGTTTTATTCCTGAATTCTCCACAGTCAGAACACATTTAGTCCAATCTGACATTATTTATAATATTTTTAACTTGTTTTTGAGTGACCAGGCAAAGCAAAAAGGCTGAATTAAAAGAACTCAATAATAAATGTAATAATTATACTTGAAATTTTTTTTTTTAAAAATCATGAAACCTTAGGCATGCTTCATGGACTCCATTTTGAGAACTCTGACTGAAAGCACCATATTTTCCAGGCTATAAGTTTTTGGGTTTTTCTACATCTTACAAGTCCTTTGATTTGTACTTCTAGACTGTGAGAAACTGAATTTTCTTCATGCAAGATGTTTCCATAGCTCACCTCCTGGTAAACCTTTTTATTCTCCGGATGGAAGCGAAGCGCTCTGAGAAAGAGGTGGCGAGCGCTTTCAGACGAATTCCTGTCCTCCATCTCACACTTGGCTGCCATGATCCATAAATCTGGATCCACCATTACATATATAAATATATTTAAAAAATAAAAAATAAAAACACAACAACCACCCAAGTGAGTTCATGTTCCTTCTCATCACTAATAGGACAAACACTAAACTAAACTTCACCACTAGGGGGTGCTGAAGTGACGCTACTTTAATACAACTTGCATATAGCTACAGTATATTGTAGGCTATTTATTTTTCTTGAAGCATGCAGACTTTAGCAGACTCTAGAGTGAGTTATAATCTATAGAATAGAGTAAAGGATAAAAACTTCACTGGGTTTGTCGGGGTGGATGGCCAGCATGGAGGAGAAGACCTTGCTGAGTTGACCCTTCATCCCCTAAACCATAGAGAGTGAGGGAAGAGAAATAAAGGCCATTATACAAACTATACAAATGTTATGTTTTCTCATCTCTGGCAAATCTGACATTCAGATAAGTTATATTTTGCGATATTCACCATGCAAAAGGTCATTACTGTGAGCTATTAATGCTATTGCTGGTTACAATAATAACAACAACGAGTGTGGAAGCCATTTTGTGCAATTAAGACCCGCAAAATCTTCTCAATCATATATAATCATTATTTGCTTATATAGTGTTTTAGTTTCAATTTTTAAATTCTCTCTCATTTTTATGTTACATCATAATGCATTCGATAGCAAAGAATAAAATGCTGTTTCCTTCTTCAGTCCGTATTTTCTACCCCTGGTTATTTTCAGGTTTTTAAATTGAGTGTTTGTGTTTATAGGCTCTGTTAACAACTCCGTCTCGAACGCTTCCACTGAAGAAAAAAGTCTCTTCGGGGGTGTGAACTACACGCAGGTGATTTTAATAATCTGAACGTGGAGTTCAGGAAATCGACTTAAATTTAAACAGCTGCATATCCCGACTCTGAACACCAGCAACTTTCCCCACCCTTTTTTAAACAAAAAATGTTAAGCAATTATTGCAGAATGAAAGTATAGCCACCATATTTTAAAAGCATGACCTGTAAAATAAATACTTTTTGTTAAAAAAAAAAAAAAAAAAAAACTTCACTACACACCCATTGCTTACAGAAGGCGACCTGAGAGAGCCACAGCTGCACATCCTCCTGCAAATTAAATAAAAAGGTGTTTGATCGTCAGGTTCAGTAGCGTTTATTATTTTGAAGTGGGTTTAAAGAATAAACAATCTGTACCTGCCACTTTGACGTTGCCCTCCTGAACACGCTGTTGATTCTCTGGATCATGGGGAACTCAATGTCCTCCCTTTTGAAGTGGTAGCCGATTCTCTTCAAAACAGGAAGTAAACAGGTTTTTTATTTAAAATTTATATAATTATTTAAATTAACCCACAATTAACCCTCTCTCTTCAGAGAGCATTACTAGGCCATAAGGACTTTGTTAGCAAAATATAAAATTATATTTTTATGGAGAGAGAGAGAGAGAGAGAAGGTAAGGAAAGGACAGAAAGGGAAAATTGTAAATTATTATAACTCTAAAAAAAAAAAAAAAAAAAAAAGAAAAGCAGAAAAAAAATTAAATAATAACAAAAAATTTTAAAGGAAAGAGGAAAAAATGCCATGCAGGTGTCCATCAATAAACCAGAGCCTGAACACAATTTGACAATGAAAAAAAAAAAAAAAAAGAGAGAGAGAGAGAGAGAGAGAGAGAGAGAGAGAGAAATAGAGCTACAAATTCCAGGAGGAAAATTCCAGAGTGTGAATAAAGTGAAAGGAAAAATTGTACGTGAGAGATGAACAGTGGATCTGGCATACATAGTAAAGCGTTGATGTGTTGTTCAGCAAGCTGCGTGTTATTAATGTGAGTGTATTTTATGTACTGTACATGTACACAGTGTTGTATTTTTTATAGCGGGACACTCACGGCTCTTCTCTTCTTGATGAGCTCCAGCACGTTTATTTCATACTGAGAGAGAAATTGTGGGGAAAATTTTATCATTATTATTAATTAAAATATGCAGTCAGTAATAAACTATTAATTAAAATATGCAGTCTTTTATTATTTTTAAACCAACAAGTCTATTACAGCTTCACGCTGGGTGCGTGTTGGACAACGGCTGTGTCTCGAACGCACTGAATAAAGGTTTGCTCTCCAGCATGTACAGAGTGAAGATTTAAAAAATAAAAAAATAAAAACTATGGTGCCATGGAGGATTGATCAAGTGCACTACAAAGGGTATGAAATAATAGTCTTAAAGGTTAAACTCCACCCTGAACGACTTGCATATTCATGATTAACAGTGATCTTCAATAATGTCCAATTTCACTTTGCTGCATTGCATTCTGGGACTTTGAGTGCAGTGTCTCAGTGACTTCTACACTGGATTTCTCATTAACACAACCCTGAGTGTTGCTAGAAAACGAGATGCGAGTGAGAAAAGACGTTTTGATTTGAGGAGCTAGCGGCGAAACCTAACCGTTTGTAATATCACTCATTTACGTATTTGACTGGAATCTCTGCTACCTCACTAACACACATTTTACTGACCATTACTTTATGCTCAACTTAATCATGTCCATTTTTAAAAGTTTGTATTAATTTTATTTGCTTATTTACCATCTCATTGTAATCTGATGTGCCTAGTACTGCTCTGTCAAAACAATTTCACCTCAGGGGTCAATAAAGTACTCTATTTATCTATTCCCCTCGTTAAGTCATTGCAGGACAAAACTGCTAACTTCTCACGGTTATAGCGAGAATACAGCACCAGCTAACAAATTACATACCAGAATCATTCAATATAGCACAAATATTTCAACACGGACACGCAGAAAGTGTTTCAGGGTGGAGTTTTTCTGTAATCGGTTGTTTCTGTGATTAATTAATTAAAAGCTCACCTGTATGTAGGTAATGTAATCATCTTTACTCTGCACGGATCTGTGAAGTTTATATTCCAGAGCCGTGGATCTTTTCAGTGTCGATCTGAAAGAAGTTTATTTTTTACAAAGTAAGATTAATAATCTATATAAAATATACTTCTCTCTCTCAGTTTTTTTTTCTCGCTGCTCTGATTACTCACTTCACTTCTTTCTTGGTGAACAGCCCGACTCTCTCCAGCTGCTCCAGCGCCGGGATCCGGTCCTCAATCCGCTGCTGCACCAAATCCGCCATTTTATAATCACCCTTTATTCACAGACCGAGACTTTTATATAGTGCTGGTTTTATGACTTTTTAAGCTGATCTGAATTTATTTCCCCCGTACACACGTGGGTAACGGAAGTTGTGTTTCTACTCACATTCCACAAACCGTATCGTAACTTCCGGTTTGTCGGTCTAAATCCTCCGTGTAGGGACGCAGACTGAAGTAAATAGATCCGGTTTGGTTAAGTAGCGCCGCGTGTTTGTTTGCGTACAATACTAAATGTAATCCACTAAGAGCTGTGTATTTATTAGTATTGACTTTTTATTTATTATTCTAAATTCTATTATTTTATTTAACTTTTATTGAAGCATAACATCGACTTCAAGACATTACAATTTCAACCAGTCATTGACGATTATCACTAATAAAAAAATAATAGATAAATGCATCGATACAAATACAAAATAACGCTCTTTACCTCTTTCTTTCTGCCCGTCTCTCTCTTTCTCTGTCTGTCTGTCACTTTCTGCCTCTCTCCCTTTCTGTTTCTCAGTTTCTCTCTCTATATTATTATTATTATTATTATTATTATTATTATTATTATTATTATTATTATTTAAAGATCTTTACATACTGACGCATTGGTGACTAAACTAGTGTGTTCAAAAATATAATCAAACATATACAAAATAGTACAAAAATGCACAGGTATTACAAGATCGGGTTAAAATAATTTGTATTTTTTCACATTCATAAATTAAATAACGAATGAACAAATGAAAAACAAGTAAAGAAATTAATAACATTACATTTATACAAATACATTTATATGAATTGTTTTCACGTTTTTAAGGAAGATTTGTTTTATTATTAAGCAGCATATTTCCAAAAGTAAAAAATATATAAATATTAAAAATATAAACCATCTTTTTTAAAAAATAAAGATAGGTTTATTTTTCATTCTTTACCATTAGATAGATAGATAGATAGATAGAAATTATTTGAAATAAACGTTATGTTCATTAGGTTGCACACTACACATCCACTTTCAAAAAGCGAGCTCCTTGGCGGCAATTTTGCAGCGTCTACCAACCTTATGTGACGCCAATCAAAATAAATCCAACCAATCAGAAGCCTAGAATTTCGAGTCGTTGTGATTTTATTGGACGACGCTATTTTGAGTGGGCGTATCCGAAGTGGGGCCACCTCTCTCACTTTTTAAGGAGTCCCTCGATTTAAATTAGGGAGTAGGTTTTTGCTGAATAATAATACTTTCATAATAATTTCTTCAAATATATGTACATATATTACATAAAACATTAAAATTAAATTAAATATTACGATCTGTTTACATGTGGCCAAATCTATTTTGTGTTTGGGTTGAATCCTAAATAACTCTCTAGCTAGTGGCCCTACATGGGAACGTTTGCGATGATTACTTTATAGACTAGGTAGTGCACAAAGATAAGGGAGGTTGTAGATATTCGGGATTGGGCCCGTGTTTTCTTCGCGGCTTTGCTTTTAGCTAAGTTGCTAAATACTTTCCGAGGTGGACCGCTAACGTTCTGGGTTAGCTAGCTAAGATCTCAACGTATACTTTTACATGGAATATTTTATACATTTTATTGTTTTTTTAATGGTAGGGGTTGAATGGTTAAACGGTTCAATATCTGTATGTCATGTTTAAGTGATGATGCGTTGAGAATTAAAAGAGAAGAAGAAGTAGAAGAAGAAACAATGAAAAGAATTTTAAACTGAATTGATTTAGAAAGGAGCGCGCGACCGACCGGGAGATTTTTTTTTTATCCAGTTAGCTAGCAGGCTAGTTGAGAAACTAGCCTAGCTAGTTAGCTAGGTTGTTTTGTTTTACGTGAATACATTGTTGATTTTATTTGCTGTCAGGGTGTGAGTTTGTTTTATTTTCGTCCTGTATTTTATCATCTCGATGGCGCCGCAGAAATACACGGGTCAGGTGGTGAGCGCTTCTGCGGGCGGCAGGACGAGTGGAGCGGTGTGTGTCTCCGCCGTCAACTCGGTGAAAAAGCCCAAAATGGAGCAGATCCAGGCCGACCACGAGCTCTTCCTGCAGGCCTTCGAGAGTGAGTCTGAGCCCTAAAATACAATAAAAAATAACATTAACACCATATTCTATAAACACACACACATACACACATATTAGTGCTGTTAGTCATTGAAACTGCAGGCCTCTGTGAGAAATATGGACAAAAAGCCTCAGTAAATAAGTTGTGAAAAAACACAACAGCAATTTAACCTGTAATATTTCATATATATATATGTGTGTGTGTGTATATATATATATATATATATATATATATATATATATATATATATATATATATACACACATGCACAAAATAAATTTATATATTTATTTTCTCACGTATGGTTCTGTTCCTGTCTGCTTTTCATAGTTATATAACATCAAATCACTTTATTCACCAGATAATAATAATATAATAATACTAATTTTCACTGATGTAAAAATGCTTCATTTCTGATAAAAATAAATAAATTGTTTTATTTTTTGGCACAAAATACAAAGTGTAAAAAAAATACAAATAAGACAGAACCATGATCATGATAAACTGTCAGTTAAATCATAATAATATTAATTTAAACTGCAACAAACATTGAAAATTATATTTTCATTGGTTTTGTTAGTTACGCTTTATTCAACAAGTAATAATATTTTACTGTGGCACAATTAATAAAATATAAAATCAGTGAGTCAAATGTTTGTAGAATATAAAAGCAAATGAGTCTGATATCACGTGCTTGGTGTGTAAAACCCTGTTACAGGTTTAATTATTATAATTGTTATTAATATTTAATAAACATGTTAACATGTTTAGCTGTGAGTTGTCTCTCAGGTCTGAGGGAAGAGACAAAACACATCACTCATATGTAATTAAAAAAAGGTTTAGATCTGAAAGATGTATATCGGGATCAGATATCGGGAGAAAAAAAGAACCGATCTGATCCTGTAAACAAATGGAAAAGTTTGGAATTGGATTTTTGGAATATTTTTTTGGGATTTTTTTTCTTTTGCAACTGGAAATGTTTACATATAAAGAGACTGATCTTATTACATTTATATACTTTATAATTTTCACCATGTATGTGTGAAACAATTTAACTGAATTTAGAAGGGGAAAAAAGCTTTGTTTTGTCAGTCTTTTTTTTGTAATGTTTGTTTTTCCTGTAAATGAAGCACAAATATTTACAAATAAATATTTATTAAAATGTGTACATATTAGGAACATATATTAAATAAGGATGTACATTACACAGCAGTCTGTTTTATCGAAAGCCTTCGTTATCAGAGATTCAAACGAAAGTGTTGTGATTAGTTTTAGTTTGTTGTATCCCTCTCTGATGGTGGGATTAATTAAACCTGTATTATATATTTATACACAGCATGAGTCAGTTTTTATTAATAAATCATAGTGTGTGTGAGAGCTCCATTCTTTTACACTACAAGATAATAACACATTAATAACTAGGGATGCACCGAATGTTCGGCAACCGAAATTATTCGTCCGAAAATAGCAAAAAAAAGCACTTTCGGTGCCGAATAAGTGAAAAGGCTGAATAAATTTAACCGAACAATGACGTGTTTGATGACGCGACAAAATAGCCTAGCAACCAGAGTGAGACGCGCGAATGTCACAACCTCGATGAGGGAGTTCGCGCATGCACGAGCTATGTGCTCTTCGGATGTTTACTGTGGACAGTAAATGTGTGTTTGTTTTGTTTCTGTTCCGGAGTATTCTGTCACGTCGCGAGACGTAAGGGAGTAGAGTACGGAAGCAGGTAAAGACGTATTTATTTAAGGGCAGGCAGACAAATCCAAATCATAATCCAAAAAACTTAGTCAAGACAGGCAAAGGGTCGGGCGATCAGCAAACAGGCATAAACAGGGAAAAGCAGGAAACAAAGTCGCGGTCACAGAAAACAGGGTCACAACACAAAACAAGAAACATGAACTAGTACTATGGACTGGGAGCGGAAAAACCAGCGGGGACTAAATTAACTAATCTATAGTTTAAACTAACTAAATCTATCAAGGAACATAACATTAACAACGTATCTAACTATCCTATATCTACAATAATGCTCCACGAGGTGTACAGGGACGCAAGCGGTATATATCCCCAATATAATCAGCCGTATAGAACTGAATAGAACCATTTTTTGCACTCTTGTCAATGCACTTTTTAATGCATATTTTAGTTGTAGGCTACAGAGTGTTACATTCTTTCAGCAGTCAGTTATAGGCCTAACATAGGCTATTCAAGGGGGGCTCAAAGATGACCACATCAAAATATTTTTATTCTACTAATTTATTTATTTAAAGTTATATTGTGCCTTGCTGGTAGCCTATGCCTGCTGGAATGAAAAAAAATGTTCAGTGTTAAATAAATATTTTGAAATTGTAGTGTTTGTAATTGATTTTTTTCTTTGAAAAGCAAGACAAAATAGTAAAAAGCACATTTTGACTATTTAATTTATGCACTGGTGAAAAAAATGGCAAAATAAATGGAAAAAACGTGTTCGGTATTCGGCCTTCGGCTTTCGGCCAAGTTTTTCATTATATTCGGTTTCGACTTCGGCCAAGAATTTTCATTTCGGTGCATCCCTATTAATAACGTGTTAATTACAGTTTATTCAGGTACAGGGATGTGCACATTAGGGCTGGGGCGATACGACAGAAATACCACATCACTGTACTTTTCTATTGTATGATGCCAGCGAGACAGCTGTTGGAGTATTGATGTAATGTCTACAAAAATCCATTAATTTGATATATTTTTAAGAATGAAAAAAATGTAGAAATCTGTAAATGCGTTTAAAAAATTGTGTACAAACATTTTAAAATCAAATCAGCTGCCTTCAGTCAGTTTATAAGTAAATGAATAATTAAAAAAAACAAACGTAAAAAGATTATCATCATGATGCTCTCAGGAAAGCATATATTGTGATTATCATGTTATTATTGCTCATTTTCTCACGAATAATCTGAGACAGAACAATACCAACAAAAAAGTGATATACTGTGTGTGTGTGTGTGTGTATATATATATATATATATATATATATACACAGAAATATATAGTTTATTTCTGATACTGAAACTAACCTGATATTTTTTTTCTTTAAAGACTGCTAAGCTATAAATTTATTTTTACACACAAACTACACAAAAATCAATTTATTTGCACAACTATCAAATATAATAACGTATAAATATAATCAAAATCGAGCTCTTTACATGTAAACATTTACAGTTTAAAAAAATCTTTTCGAATCCAATTTAAGCTTGTTTTATTCGGGGGTATCCTCACGATATTGATCACCAGTACCATCTCTAATTAAAACAAACCAATCCAATATCAATTAAACGTTTAACTGAACTGTATGCAAAAATAAATCCTAAAAATATTTTCTCGCTCCTGATCTTTATAACTTCAGTTTATTTACTTCCTAAAATCTTTACTCTTTACTGTTTCTGTTCAACTGTGAAAGGGTTCTGGTTTGAGATCTTTCTGACACTGAAAAGTTCTGAACAGATGACTTATTTTTACAGGATGTGCAAAAGTAGGAAGAGTTTTTGAAAAATGTGTACTTTATCACCATGATGTGTTTCTCGATGCCATCGTTTTGCCATTGTCGCCTCTCCACTCGTTCTCACTTTTATATGGATATCATTACTCTCTCATTTTGTGTGTGTGTGTGTGTGTATATATATATATAAATATATAAAATATAAATTTATTTTCTTTGATACGATATCGAAACCTCAAGTATCATCTGACACAGATATTTTGGTTTAAAACCAGCTTACAATATTTTTTGTAACTATAGAACTTCAGAGATACACAGCTAAAAGCATGATTTACACAAAAAAAACACAGATTTCTTAATTCAGTTAAACTCTTTCTTACTTACTTCATAAATATAATAAAGTATGAATATAATTTTAATTAATCCATCCTAACAAAAAATACTATCGGGTCTTTTTATATGCAAATATTTCCAAATCTGATTCGAGGGTGGAATTTTTTTCTCCGCTTTGTTTATTTGTTTGTTTGTATTTTGCTGGTATTTGACCAATACTGATCATGCATCATTAGTGATGAATCCTGTGGTGTGTTTATATATATATATATATATATATATATATATATATATATATATATATATATATATATATATATATATAAATATATATTTTACATTTGTACTTTGTTCCTAACAGAGCCTACGCAAATATACAGATTTCTGCGCACGAGGAACCTAATTGCTGTAAGTAAATACATTTATATATATATTCTATATTTCTTTCATATATTTTGTACCAATAATCAGTGATGTATTGCAATATTTAATGTTCTGTTACATTTGAAGAGTTATTTTGTCTTTTAAAAAAATCGCATGCACAAGTACGAAGGTGATTCGATCGTATCGCAATATTGTAAAACATTTCTACGATACACGATATGTATTGTGACATTTAAAATTTTAACACCCAATCTGAGTTTTAGCTGTTTTTTAAAAAATTACGCAGTTTATATATATATATATATATATATATATATATATATATATATATATATATATATATATATATCACGGAAAATTGTATCATGACGTAATTTATCGCGATATCGTATCGTCGTATGGCCCCGGTCCTGATCCTCTTAGGAACACTTCTGTTCATGAACTTATTAAGATTGAGAGAATTGTCTCTCTGTGATATAATACTGTAATAAAACTCTGTCTGTGTGTGCTCTCTCCCACAGCCGATTCTGCTACACAGATGTCTCACGTTCATGTCCCACAGAAACACTCGAACAAACACCAACAGGTAACTAACACTCTCTACACTGAACACAAGATGATGACGATGATGATGATGTCATGTTCAGCTTTATTAACAGTGCATAAGAGCTGTAATTAGTCATTTATAACATGGCAATAACCACTCCGTATGTGTAGGAAAGCTTTTAAAGTGGATAACCTGCTGGCAAAGGTCGAGAAGATGAAAGGTGATCAGGAGTCACACAGGTACGGAATATCTCTCTCCCTCTCTCTCTCTCACACACACACACACACACACACACACACACTGCTTTACAGGTGTTTAGTGATTTGCTTTTTTTCCCTCCATCCAGTTTATCATCACACCTGCAGCTCACCTTTACTGGATTCTTTTATAAAAACGGTGAGTTATTTAAATAACAATAAAAAAAAACACCACAATACTGTTGAATTCTGGATTGTGACTGGTCAGGAGGTGTTGATTAATTTTCTACAACAGCAGCACTGACAGAAGCGCAGGTTTATATTAATGTGCTCTTTCTAACACATTATCGTTTCTGTAGTAACAGATCATTACTGAGGGACTCAGTAATGCTGCTTTACAGTGTAATTAATAAAAATAGGTAGTTGGTTGTGGTCTAAGTGGAATAGAACACTTGGGGTTGTGCTGTTAAATAATCAACTCTGTGGTGGTAACAGTGACTCTGCTTTTTTCCCCCCTCTGTTTCCACTTCATAGATAAGCCATGTCAAAACTCAGAAAACGAGCAAAACTCGGTTTCTCTCGAGGTGCTACTTGTCAAAGTCTGCCATAAAAAGCGAAAGGTGAGTTATTTTTAAAAAGTCATTTTTAAAACGCACAATAGAGCAATCATGTACACTTCAGAATACCATCACACCCTTCTGCATTAAACGGTTTGACTTTATTTATTTATTGTTTTATTTATTTATTTAGCTTATCTAGTTTCAATTAATTTATTTATTGCGAGCTTTATTTATGTCGTTTATTTACTTTATTTCTTTTTACTACTATGTTGTAAATTTTACTTATTTAATTTGTTGATTAATTAGTTTGCTCATTTATTTAATTAAATTTAAACATTTATTTATTTGGTTAATTATTTAAAATTTATTTATTAAAAGTTTTTTTTCTTTTTTTAGTTTTTACATTTTAAATGTATTTTTATTGTAAGCTTAATTTACTTTTTATTTATTTTAAATTTGTTTACATGCTTATTCAAAGGTTTGTTTACTTTAAATTTATTTATATATTGTATATACAAGTTTTACTTATTTAAGTGTTTTTTTTTAGATTTGCTTGTTTATTTATTTGAAATTTTGTATATTTAGTTTAATTAATTATTGTAATTTTTTTATTATGTTAATTTTCTTGTTTCTTTTAAAGGTTTTATTTGTAAAGGTTTGCTTGCTTTAAAGTAATTTTACAAATTTATTTATTTATGTATTTTAATCTTTATTTATCTATTTAGGTATTTATTTCACATTTATTTGCTTATTTATTCAAAGTTTTAGTTAGTTATTTAATTTATTAAATTAAATTTTTTTATATTTATTTATTCATTTAACAGGTAAATGTTTTAATCCGGTTTGTTCTGTATTTTATGTCTCTCTCTGTGCAGGATGTCAGCTGCCCCATAAAGCAAGTGCCTACAGGGAAGAAGCAGGTGCCTTTGAACCCGGATGTGAAGCAGACGAAGCCGGCGTCGTTCCCCACGCTACTCGTGTCCAGCACCGAGTTCGAGCCCAGCAACAGCCACATGGTGAAGTCCTACTCACTGCTGTTCCGAGTGTCCCGGCCTGGAAAAACACACTCCAGCGCTTACGTCAACGGAGAGACGGATGAGAACATGGGTCTGCGTGCGCGCGTACACACACACACACACACACACACACACACACCCCATGTAAATCTTCTCATATTCGCTCACTAACAAGACTCAACTTTCACCAGCGCTCTGTCCTCCATGTTTGTTTCTCTCACATGTTCCCTGAAGTGCAGCCTGACTGATGTTTAGAAGAACTTTTCAAAGTGTATGGAAGAACATTTAATTGAACTTTTAGAAGGATTTAGTAGTGTTTAGAAGAATTTTAGCAGATCTTTCCGAAGTGTATTGAAGAACTTTTAGAAGTGATTAGAAGAACTTTTCAAGGTATATGGAAGAACTTTTATAAGTACTTTTCAATGTGTTTAGAGGAACATATAGAAGAGCCTTGAGCTAAAAAAACAGCTTCATAAAAGCGGACTCTTCTCGTAGGATTACAGAGAAACGGTGTGATTGGGAATGCAACTCAAACTAATGGTTTTACTAAGAAGGGAAACTGAAAGTGTTCAGAAATATCTTCAGGGATGACGTCGATGTATTTTTGTGTGCTCTCTGAGCTGGACTTAAAAATATATAAAGTGTTATTTAAACCAATGCTCACAGCTACCTTTACTGTTAGAGTATTTTGAATATGTTTTTTATTGTTTGTATAATTATTGTTGGTGTGTGTAGATGTGAAGGAGGACCTATCGAGCAGGAAGAAAAGGGGCGTGTCTCACCGCGATGACGAGGGAAACGCCACGGAGACGTTCGTCGCACAGATGACCGTGTTTGATAAGAACAGGTGAGAGACGAGCATCTTGTTTAACACGCTGAGTCCTTCTTTCTCTTTGTCCTGACTGTGTGTATGTGTGCGCATGTGTTTGTGCATGTGTGTGTGTTTTGCTCCAGGCGTCTGCAGCTGCTGGATGGTGAATACGAAGTGTCGATGCAGCAGATAGAAGACTGTCCTGTCAGTAAGAAAAGAGCCACCTGGGAAACCATCCTGGATGGAAAGGTGTGCTTTTCACTTATTTATAAATGTCTGTGTTTTTCTAAGTGGAGTTGTTTGTTATGAAGCGTACACTGTACACACCTTCACACTACCAAGGAACAAGTCACTTGTCTTGCTTGTTGTTTGCCGCCTGTGGGCGTGGCCTGTCCAGATTTTTTAAAAACCTGTTTTATAAATCAGTTTATCATAAGTCTTAGATAATTATTACTGAAGCATCTGTCGTACAAGTCCCTGCAAACGGGCTGTTACTATAGCAACAGTAACATATTAGAACGAGCACATTAATATAAGCCTGTCATTTGTGTTACTGTTATATGAGAATGTCACTGTGTAACTAAACAGTATTCTTGTTATTCTCTTTATTTATTTATTTATTTATTTATTTTCCAGAGGTTGCCTCCGTTTGAAACGTTCTCTCAGGGACCAACTCTACAGTTCACACTACGCTGGACCGGTGACCCAAACGACCCCTCGACGGCTCCTGTAGCTAAACCGCTGTCCACACGCAACTCTGACACCAGCGGCCCTGAAATTCGCACCCCCACCCTCAGATCTGCCCCTGCGGGTAAAGTACAAATTAACACCATAACAGTTATTAAAAGTGTGTTTAAAAAAAAAAAGGCAGATTATATAGCAGTTTCTATGCTCATAAAAAAGTAGTGAAAGACTTGGTGAACAGCAGCAGTACAGGCGGAGGTGGAGGTTGTGGAGGTGGAGGTGGTGTTCAGACGAGGAGAGAGCAGACCATCTCTGAGCCCAGACAGAAGCTCCGCATTTTCTATCAGGTGCTTCTTCTTTCATGGTCTTGCCACCGTGACATTTTTAAAATATATCATAAGACATAAATTCACAACAGATGTTCTTCCTTTCATGGTAGTTTCTGTACAACAATAACACGCGACAGCAGACAGAGGCCCGCGACGACCTGCACTGTCCCTGGTGCACGCTGAACTGCCAGAAGCTCTACAGCCTCCTCAAGCACCTCAAACTCTCACACAGCCGCTTCATCTTCAACTATGTGGTGAGTCCAGGTTGCGCTGGGGATTCCCTCAGGACTTGCTAATCTGAGATACAATGTGGATTTGTATATATGAGTAAATAGTAACGCACACTCTTTAATTAAACCATTTATAAGTCCATGGTTACCATGGCAACTGGGCATATTTCCAAACCAACAGACCATAGCAAACCTGCAACAAACCTTTTATTCTAAAGCCCTGTTCAGACGGTATTAGTTTTCCACGTGGAAGTGGGGAATGTAACGATTATGGAAGTACCTTTGGGATTCAACCAATTACGACATTTTTTACGGGAATGCACATGAAATGAATTGACTTTTTTTTGTTGTTGTTGCTTAGTTCCCTTTAAATACTTTAAAACACAGAACAATAAAAATATACACCACGTTAAAAAGGGAAGGGTTTTAGGGAAGTTCTTAAAACAGGTACAGAATACATGCATGGTATGGTCATGTGACCTGATCCAGCATAGCCATGCCCCCTACTTCAACCAAACAATAAAGATCAGAATAATCAGTGTGTGTTAAAATGAGGCATCTGTGTGTGTAGTACATGATGAAGACATGCCCATCTGTGCGATTCATACACGGGTCACGCAATCCACATGAATCTATCCGAATTACTACAGGCGTTCGGAATGTCTGGAAAACCAGTCCTGTCCAAATAGTACCTGTTATCTGTAGAGAACATTTTCATATTTTTGTGCTTTTCCCCTCTCAGCCTCATCCCAAAGGGGCGAGGATAGACGTGTCCATAAACGAGTGTTATGACGGCTCGTACGTAGGGAATCCTCAGGACATCCACAGCCAGCCAGGATTCGCCTTCAGCCGCAATGGCCCCGTCAAGAGGACCGCCGTCACACACATCCTCGTCTGCAGGTACGAGCCAATCAGAAAGCCGCCTCGTTAAAACCTCAAAGTCAGTTACAATGATGGCTTAACTTGAAGGCTGTGTTCATCAGGCCCAAGCGCACGAAGCCAAGCCTCTCTGAATTCCTGGAGTCGGAGGACGGCGAGCCAGAGCAGCAGAGGACGTACGTGAGCGGACACAACCGCCTGTACTTCCACAGCGACAGTTGCATGCCGCTGCGCCCTCAGGAAATGGACGTGGACAGTGAAGATGAGAGAGACCCCGAGTGGCTGAGAGAGAAAACTTCCACAGTAAGAGAGCGCCACTCAGAGATTCTGATTGGTCAGAAAGTAGCGTGGCTTCGAATCACGGGTTTATATATCTGTGTGCTTGTTTTAATACGTCATTGTATAGTAACAACTCATTCCCTAGGTTCTTTAATAAACGAGCCTTTCTTGATCTGCAGCAAATTGAAGAGTTTACAGACGTCAACGAAGGAGAAAAGGAGGTGATGAAGCTGTGGAACCTCCATGTCATGAAGCACGGGTAAGCCTGAGGCTTTCATTTTGTAAAATACACCAAAAGAAAAAAAAATTGTATATAGCAGTCTGAGAAACGAGGTGTGTCACTTTCTGTCCAGGTTTATAGCAGATAACCAGATGAACCAGGCCATCATGCTGTTTGTGGAGAACTGTGGTCCTCACATCGCACACAGGAACCTGTGGCGCAACTTCCTGCTTCACCTGGTCAGCATGCACGACTTCAACCTGGTCACCACGGCGACCATCGACCGGGCCCTGACGCGGCTACGGGAGATCCAGGCCGAGCTGCCCAAGCCGGAGGAGAGTGCCTGTAATGGCCATGCCGTCTCATCGGGGTTCTCCCTGCATGGCAAGCGCACCAAGAGTGGCGTCACTGACTGAACGCTGAACGCCTTCAGATCTCCGAAAATCAGCTCTAGATCTAGATCTAGACCTAAAGAGTCGTAGGATTCACACACCGCCTGCTGCTAGGAATCATCACAACTTTGACTAGGGATGGGATTTCTAGAATTAAAACATCTAGAAATAAATGTTTTATAACTAAAACATTTTGGGCCATTCCAAAAAAAAAAATCAATCTTTGAATGATTTAAGAAATCATAGAAACAGTTGGGTCTTGGGGTTTTTTTTGTGTTGTTTTTTTTTTTGTATTTTGCTTTTTTAGAGTTCACTGAAATTTCTGCAGCTCTAGGTAAAGGTGCAGCCTTCTCAGCCAGTCACACAAGACCAGCTCATATTCTGGGATTTGAAAGTGGAATTTCTTATCTGATTCCAGAAAACGCTTAAACTTTTGTTTTTTGAAATAGAATTCATAAGCTTTGAGAACTTAAGGGTTGAAAATTTGAGGCCAGCGCTTGAAAAGACTGGAGGTTGTATTTTTGTGATTCTAGAAAAGTGCTGAAACTATTTGGTTTTCTGGACCTAACTGAAGCTGATGATCTCTTAACAGCTGGTTAAAATTCAGTGTTACATTCTGAAAATTAGCGCAGCCCTAGGGTTTGAGAAATCACTTCTGAAATTTCCAGAAAAGATTTTTTATTTCCAGAAAGTGTTTTTTTTACTTCTAAATTTAAAACATTTAGAAATAAAAGTTTTAGAGTTGAAGCTAAAATTATTCAGTCAATCAAGCAAATTCCGCAATATTCTGAGGAGCTTGCAGTTTTTCAAAATTACAACAGATTTTCTGCAGATTTGGGCTGAGACGTGTCACGTGACGTCTTCACAACATCTTCGATTCACGTACGTCGAACATGAGTACAGTTAAAAGGTCTCATTTACCAAGAAACATCACTCTGAAAGAGTGTGCAAAGAAAAGCACGAAAACTCCGCAAATTGCATCGCGGATTTGGAAAAAAGCCGCAGTAAAATCAAGCGTTTTTTGCCGCAACAATCACAAAACATCTGTACGGGCTGATTATAGTCTAAGACTAGCTGCTGACCTTCTAAAAACTAAAAATAATCCATCAGTTTTCTGTGCAATTCTAGAAAGCATTCTTTTATTTTTGTTTTGTTTTTTCTCCAGATTTGAACAGAAAAACATACCATTTTCTGTACCATTTCCTTCCACCCAACTTCTAGAATGCTTTACAATTTAATTTTCTTTTTCGTTAGAATGATTTTCTTAAAGGTGGAGAATCTTCCAGCGCTCACAGACAACATGCAGCCAGGCAGCTTGAGATTTCACTAGGACGTCAATTTCTCCTCAATTCTATGAAGGGTTTCTTTCTGGTATTCTAGGAAAAAAAATAAAAGTTAGATGATTGACAGCACAGCGGCGGAGAACATCGTGTGTGCAGCCCTGAACGACTCTTATTTGTTTGTCTAGAGTTTACAAACAAATTGTACAGTTCTGATCCAGAGCCGAGTTGATTTTAGAGAAGATTTCGTAACAAAATGACGTTTTAGACTGAAACACCAGTTTTAAGGACTGAAGCAGTTTTTTGCGCCTTTTTTTGTTTTGTTTGTTTTTTTGTATCACACACACAACACTGAGACTCAGTTTTTGTTTGTTTGGGTTTTGTTTAGTTTGTTTTCTCTATGCGTTTGTCTCCAGATTCCTTTCTGTCGTTATAATTAACTCTAGAAAGGACAATCTGACAGTCCTGGTTATTTTTTGAATGTTTTTTTTTTTTTTTTTTTTTTTACAGTCCGTTAGCAATTCACTTGTTTAGTGTTTTTTTTTTTCTCTTGATGCAGAAAATATCTTTTTATTATTATTTTTATTACGATGTCCTCTCTGAGTGCGGCACGTTGCCTCTTCCGTCTCAGCATTATTAATTAATTACTTAATTAATCAGCAATATGATCCGAGCTCTCGTTTGTATTTTTGCCTTTACTGTTGGTTAAAGGTGCACGAGGAACAAAATCCCAAAATTGGACTGCTTTTAGAAATGAACAAGTGGATGGATGGATGAAAAGAGGGCCGGAGCATCATGACGTCGTCCCTCGGGTTATTTTTTTTCTCACAAACAACCGAACACAAGGCTAGAATAGTTTGATAATCTGATTATCAGGATGTTAAGCTCAATTCCGGTGAATAAGTGTGTCGTACTTTATAAAATGCCAAAGCACTCAGTTTTGTTTTGTTTTCCCCTTCACTCAGTATACAGTGTATATTTCAAATTGTAAACAAAAAATTTCATAGGTTTCCCTGTAACGTGGAAATATGACAAATTAAAAATGTTTTAAATGGAAACTAAGTGTTTGGTCACGTCGTGTTTTACGAAGTTCGGTGTGTTGATGAATTGTTTGTTTATTTCACAGATGGAAAAAACCCTCAGGTAACGTCAGAATCAAGAATTTCATCGTCGCTGGAAAGTTAATTTGTAAACAAATATATATCACCTCGGATTTAAATACAAATCACTTAAATTCATGAAAGTAGGAGACGTGAAAGGATTATTTTAAAAATTTAAAAATACATAAATTACAGAAAAATATAATAAATGAACATGAAATAATGTCTAATCCAGAGTTTCTCAACCTTTTGTAACTAAAGCCTCCCCAATCATGTGGCACGCCGCCCCAACCCCCATATTGAAGGAAACCAGGTATAATTAAGCATTTTTTATATATACCTAATCTATAATCTGTTTTGATGGGTGGATGGATAGATAGATCTTTTTTGTTTGTTTTTGTACTTTTTTTAAATTACTTTTCATAACTTATATGATTTTTTTACAAATAACTTTTATAAAATTATATAATGGACAGGTATGGAACATGAATGATCAAAAATGTTTCTGAACACTATAACTACTTTGAACAAGAGAACTAGGCTGTAATAATGTGAACTATTTTACATGTAAAACGTTGCATTCCATTCCTCTTGTGTTCTAAAAACATTCACATATGAATGATATAAATTGGGATGAAGGGCAGCACGTTCGCCTCACGCCTCCAGGGTCCGGGGTTCGATTCCCGCCGGGGCCATGTGTGTTTGCATGTTCTCCCCTTGCTGCGGGGGTTTCCTCCCCCAGTCCAAAGACATGCATGGTAGGCTGATTGGCGTGTCTAAAGTGTCCGTAGTGTATGAATGTGAGTGGGTATGTGATTGTGCCCTGCGATGGACTGGCACCCTGTCCAGGGTGTACCCCGCCTTGTGCCCGATGCTCATTGGGATAGGCTCCAGGTTCCCCCGCGACCCTGAAGAAGGAGTAAGCGGTAGAAGATGGATGGATGGATGGATGGGATGAAGGGCGGGTCTCGTTATCCAGGTCATTATTAAATCTCCGGCTCTCAGACACTCACTGAACAGAGCAGACGCAGAGAGAGGTGTGAGTGCAGCGGGAAAGCACGACCTTGCGCTTGCAGGACAGTACTGGCCACATTTGGGAAGTCGCTAAGGGTTGTCCAAAAAGTCACTAGATCTGACCCCCCCCGTTAAAATATGTACCGTTAAAATATCGCGGGCTACGTCACGAACGTCCTAACGTCATCGCTCAGCCGGGTTGTGATTGGTCAATACGACGTCAACCTCTCCGGCGCGAACGCGCTAGCATTACAAAACACAAGATAATTTCGCTACTAGGTAATACGTTTATTTTAATTTCTCAAGGCAGGATAAGAAGAATTTAGTCACACGATTATTAAATATGTTGTTATGTTATGGTAAATTAAGACACGAAATTAGGCTTAGATGCTAATAACGATACAAGCAGTAAGATGCTAATAACGTACAAGCAGTAAGATGCTAATGTGTGTGTTTACCTTTTATAATCAGGAATATGGGCTCCTTCCAAAATGGCGTCCTGTAAAGAGAAATCACTTTCAGTCGAATCTCCCTGCATCTCACAGAGCTTTAAAGGTGACGATAAAAGTGTCAAAGGTGAGAAGATCCAGATCCAGGAACAGAGCAGTACTGAAAAACCAAAGATCAACAAACTCAAAAGAGCAAATAGGAGCAAAAAGTTTGATCTTATGTTGAGTGAGTGTAATGTAAACAGACCTGATGATGATGATCAGAAATTTTCCCACACATCCACCATAAAGAACCCGAGACCTCCGACCGCCCATAGTGTACAATGTTCTCCAAAGCAAGATCTCCTCCTCCACATGAAGATGTCTCGAAGACAAAATAAAGGACTTGAAATAAAGTCAGAATCCACCACTTCTTCTCATCGGCAGCCATCCGTCCTGGCAGATGAAGTTCGAAGTCTGAGTAGGGGGGGATCACGTGCAGTAAGAAGTGGTCTCCGTGAACATGAAGAGAACGAGAGTGGAAACAACACCAACAATTCCAAATCTACACCCACGTCACCGGGTCACCGAGCAAGGGTGAAGCTCCAGCACCGGTTACAGGGTGGTGTGATGAAGCCGGGGTTACTGTTCCAAACCTGAAGTTGATTATTTTTCTATAACAGCACGTCACCAAGTGTTTTATTCCATAAAACAAGATCTTACTCATGTTAGCCTACAGCAGCCATAAACAATCGTTCCCTCTCCAGCCTCTGTTTATTATCTCTTGACATTAATAAGACAAAAAAAGTCCTGAAGATGTCAGAGAAATCTTTAACTCTGACACTGGAGACTCTTTCCATAAATGTTAATAAATGAACGTCTCCTTCACTATATGGAAATCTTCACCACATCATCAATTCTTTTAAAATTTCTTTAGTAAATTTGTCCCTGTGAATGAGCTGTTACTATAGAAACGATAAAGTATTAGAGCGAGCGCATTAATATAAACCTGCGCTGCGGTCAGAGCTGCTGTTCTAGAGAATTAATCAACGATCCTGACCAATCAGAATGCAGAACTGGACAGCTCTGTGTTGTGATGTCATCAGATGTGTAGCTTTCTGACTTTTTTTTGTTGTTGTTCCCACGTCAATTTCAGAGCTCAACTGGGTTTTTTAAAGACGCTCACACCCGAGAGGAATTTCTGAAGCTGGTCCGGGTTCAGAACCCACACTTTGAGGTTCGACGCTCATTGCAGACGCTGCTGAAGAGACATGGTGAGTGTTTGCGTAAAATAATCTCAACTTTTATGAAAAGTATAAACACAAGGCAAAGCGTGATCAAAGCTGATTTTGGTCCTTCTGTCACTTTTCTCAATTTCCTTCAGGCGAAAGTAAAAGCATTCCGGCAGCCGGAAAGCGGAAACATGAAGTAGAATCCGAAGGCGATGGACATCTTCGCAAGCGCCAGCGCCCGAGTCGGGACGACTCAGAGACGGTAAACAGGTCAGAAGGTCCTGTGAGCTCTGGACACGGAACAGTCAGCAGGAACACGTCACGTCAGGACGATGGACATGTGAGACACGACGACAACTATGTGCCCTGGACGGAGAAATATCGTCCTCGGAGCTCTGATGAAGTCGTCGGGAACTCGGGCGCAGTGTGGAAGCTGTACAGGTGAGCAATAATCAGTTACACAAAACTAACACCATCACCATCCTTATCAGAAAGACAAACATTTTATAAAACAATCCCAAAATTTTACTCCATAAAAGTGTGAAAAACACGACGGGCAAACAAAATGGACAATGTCTATATTACTACAGTTTTAAAATTCATGTCAGCTCACACCTGGTGTCAGGTGTACACACCATTAGGCCTATATATTTTTTTTTTTATTCAAATGAGAATCGTATTACAATCAACCAATCACTGAACGATGAGCATTAAAACCTGAAACCGCTATGGTTTATCATTTAAAACATATTTTAATAATGTAAATATTTCAGCGTTTTTAATTAATTTACATTTCTTTGTAATCCTGCATCTCACTTTTTCCCCGTAAAATATATATATATATATATATATTTTTATATATATATAAACATTATAACTTAATTAAAAGTTAAAATACAGCCTTGAACAGTGAGTTAATATCATTTTAAATAATCCCTGTTAATTTCTTAAAAGTTCTGTTTATAAACAATTATAATACATCTTTAAATAAGTTTTAAGTTTTTAAAAATTATTTTTTAATTAAAACATCTTAATATAATGCTTTTTTTATCCAAATAAAATTACAAATACGTTTATATTTTAAAATAGCATAACACAGATTTTTTAAAATTAATATTTCCTTAAATATTCTTAAATTTATGTAATTACTTTCTTAATTATAAGTATTTAAAAACTGTATTCTAGGGCCATTTTTATTAAAGCAAAACTCTAATATGGGCTAAAAGAATGTCTGGGAAATTTTATTTATTTTTTTTGACTAAAAAAAGAGGTATTATATAACTAAAAATAAAGAAATAATACTTTTGATAAATATAAATACTTTTATTAATCCCAAATAAAAACTTCACAATAAAAATATAAGTTGATAATTTTTAGTACAGTGTTATTATCTAAATATTTTCTTAATTATTACTTTAAATATGTATTCTTTGTTCATTTTCATCATGTAATTTCTTTGTTTCATTTATTTAAAAAAAAACCCAACAACTTCTAATAGAGACTCTGAGATTCCCTGGTCATTCTTGTTTATAATCTTTATTATTGCCATGGAGACAGCTGGCTTAAGGAGTGGAGGATAAGAGCGGATGTGGAGGAGAGAAGGAAAAGACAAGAGGAGCATCGAATGAAGGGGGAGAGCAATGGTATCACAGGCATACTCACATACACACATACACTACCAACAACATGAGCTCAACACAGTGTGGTGAATTAGACATACATGTGTGTGCATGAGGCTAAATTGGAGGCCATACTGTACACTTCCAGTGCTTGTTAGCTACATTAGCATCGTAGCACCTGCCTGTTGCTGTGATGGTGTTTAGGGTTGTGGGACTGCGGGGATTTCGAAGGTGACCCTCTGACAGAGGAGTGTGAGGGCGAGCTGTGTAACACGCTGCTGATCCATGGACCTACAGGAGCTGGAAAGAGCGCCGCTGTGTTCGCCTGTGCAGAGCAGCTGGGCTTTAAGGTGTATTCACACACACACACACACACACACACATGTACACACACACACACACACACTGAGCTTACATCTGTGTGTGTGTGTGTGTGTGTGTGTGTGTGTAGGTATTGGAGGTGAACAGCTCGTCCCTGCGCTCTGGTCGTCTTGTCTTGTCTCAGCTCAGAGAGTCGACTCAGTCTCACCAGGTGGGGACGCCGCAGCACTCCGTCTCTCACACACACGCACCTGCTGCAGCATCACGTGAGTTCACACACATTTATCACCTACACTGTGTCTATTTGATTACTTTAACACCTGTTTATTTGGGGTTTTTCTATGAATGAATGTATAATGTAATGTTATTTTATTAATTATACTGCTGTTGAATATAGATATAAATATAACTCACTGCCTCTGGCAATATCGAATTCTTGGCTTATTAGAATTATTTCCTGATTATTTATATAATTTTTTATATGTATTTGCATTCAGATACTATACTGATCAGCTATAACATTAAAACCAGCTGCCTAACATTGTGCCGCCAAAACGGCTCTGACCCGTCGAGGTGGGATCGGACTTGTTGGTCCAGCACATACAGAAAAAAAAAAGTATATTTGTAAATGATTCAGAACCAGCAAGTTATCCGTGTCCATCTGAACAATAATACCAAAAAAATTAAAATCAACCAAAACAAAAAATATTCTAAATAGTCAATTAGCAGAAATGAATAGAAATGATTTGTTTACTATTTTAAAGATTCTCAGCGCATTGCTGTAACTAAGTGCACAATCCACAGATCAATAGGTATCATTCAAATAGATTCAAAATTACACTTAAAAAGGACTGCATTTGCTAAGAACAGTTTTGCGCTCAAGTCTCCATCATTGAACAGTTAAAAACTTCAGTTCGATACAACAGACTTTAATGTAAAACTATAATGAATTCAGAAATGACTCTGATGCTCATACTCCTAAGTTGCTCGTAAGTTCATGTTTACACAGTTAGCACTTTTTGACTCTATAGTACATAGTTATATAAGGGGAAGGATTTCTAATCGCACTATCCGGTGTCACCCAGATGAGTCCGGTTCCTCTTTAGGTTTATTCCTCATGTTGTCTCAGGGAGTTTTTCCTTGCTGACCTCGCCTCTGGTTTGCTCATTAGGAATCAGTTTAAATGTAAATTTAGTTTTAACAGACAAAAACAAAACCCCATTACCACTTCCTGTTTACTGCCTGAAAATCTTTACAACCTTCCACTATCCTGAAAGTTTTAATTTCACACTGAACCAGGACTTAATGTGAAACATAAACGTAAATGTGTGTGTTTTAGGAGAAGAAGCTCCACAGAAATCCGTCTCCTCCTGCAGAAAATCGTCAGTGATCCCTCGAGCTGCTTCCAGACAGAAACGTGCCGGCGCGCAGAAGTCCGTCACTCTTAGACGTTACTTTAAGAAAACTGGAAAACTTGTGAACAAACCCTCTGAACTTCCTCAAGACACAAGAGGTTAGGTATATATGTATATGTGTGTATGTATATATATATATACACACACAGTATATAGGAAATCAGTTGTACAGCAAAAATACTGGCACCCTGTTGTGAGGGAACATTCGTTCTACGAGTTCCTCATTTTGGAATAACGTGTCTTTTATTTATGAAGATAAATATTTCTACATAAAATGAAACAAAGCCTTGGTCTTTTACAGCTTCTGAAGAGGTCACACTGGACCAGTCTGAGTTTAAGAAAAATGGTGCCTTGGACGAAAAGGAGAAGACGGCGCCGATATCACTCATTCTGTTTGAGGAGGTGAATCCTGATTGGTCAGAAGGTGTTGATTCATTTTCTGTAACAGCAGCTGTGAAAGTAGCGCAGGTTTATATTAACGCGCTCGTTCTACTACGTTATCGTTTCTATAGTAGCAGCTCATTCACAGGGACTGGTACATTGATATGATGAAGTTTTCTGTAGTCTCCTGTGTCAGCACTTTAACAGTTTATAGCTACTGTAGCATGCTGTTATGGGAAAATAAATAATAATAGCATGCTACATATTAGACTACAACATTTAATGTGCAATTCTGTCCTGATTTAAAGATCTGTTTGTGTGCTGCAGGTTGATATCGTCTTTGAGGAGGACGTGGGGTTTCTCGCAGCCGTGAAGTCTTTAATGAGCACGACCAAGAGACCCATAATCCTGACCACCAACGGTGAGCTCCAGTGCTTTCGGAAATACATTTCAGACAGAATAAAATAGACTGTAAAAGTACAGATTGGCTCTCCCAGTTATTTACACTTATTCGTTATATAATAAAAAAAGTTGTTTGTAAATCCGATCCAAACAAAAAATTGAAAGCCTTGTTTACCAAACTTGTTGATTTTCTTCATATGTTTATAGATACCATGCATTTATTCACGCCACATTTACATTTAGCCACTCCCGCAAAACCCCCATAAAAGGCAAAGAGAGCTGAAAATGACATAATAGCGACTAAACAGCGCGCTAAATCTTCCAGTAACACGTCTACCCTAGAGACACACTTGTATAGGGCACCATTACTTTTGTCCTAATTGAATGGCTAGTCTATTTTAGTTTGGTAACTGAAATAAATAAGTGATTTAAACTTGACAGTGTAAATCCATATATATATATATATATATATATATATATATATATATATATATATATATAGTAAGGGAATTAGCCTGGGGAAGGGCGGAGCACAGACCCACAAGAGACAGGTTTTAGTCAATACGGGGGTTTTATTTGTCTGTGTGGGAGCTGTCTGTAGTGAGGAGGCGAGTGTGTGTGAGTGTGAGGGGTTTTGTGGGGGTGTGGCTGGCGTTGTGACGTTCTCGAGGGCGTGTCGGGGTTCCCAAGAGGTGTGTGTGGGTTTCCCGTGCCGTCATCCACCGTCGAACGCGATCTCACCATCACCACCACCATGCGGTCTTGTCCGCACTCGAACCTTTGGGGAGGGGGAGGGGGAGGGAGAGAGAGAGAAAGAGATTAGCGAGAGGATACCGTAGTGCTAAAGGTCGGAATGCCTCTATGCTGCTGAAGAGCGCGCACGTAGTCTGTCTCTTAGCCGTTCCCCTCGCACGGGCGTAAGAGCGTCCTTTTATCCTCTTCCGCCGTCGCCTGAGTGGTGGAATTTTCCCGACGGACTCCCCAATCGCCGGCCGGTGTAGCGTCGACGGTCCCACCCCACCGTGACGGTCCTTCCGGCTGATGGTGTGTTTGGCACGAGGCTTCGTGCCGGAGCGGCAGTCGGGGAAGGAGTGAGTTTCTTATTATGCGCGCCGGCTGTCGGTCCGTCGCGACAATATATATATATATATATATATATATAAATCATAGGAACTCAACAATTATTAGTCAAGTGCATACAGTGCATCCGGAAAGTATTCACAGCGCTTCACTTTTTCCACATTTTATTATGTTACAGCCTTATTCCAAAATGGATTAAATTCATTATTTTCCTCAAAATTCTACAAACAATACCCCATAATGACAACGTGAAAGAAGTTTGTTTCAAATCTTTGCAAATCTTTGCCCCCCCCCAAACACAAATCCTTCTTGTGACAAAATCAACATGGCCCCTCACAGCATCAACAGTAAACACAGCAGCACTTCTTTACTTTAAATGCTATATATAATATAAGTATTAGCTTTATGTAAATCAACATACCGATATATTCGCTTGTTAAATCTGTAACACTGACTATACAGTTTACTGTTTTAATAAAAAATCACTTGTCACAGTTAGCTGGCTAGCTTATTGCTAACAAAACACGAACATGGAACTTTTTTCCCCCACTTTGTAGCCCCTAACTGTCTGCTATCTGCTAAAGAATTTTTTTTTTTTTTTTTAAACAATTGTTTATAAAAAAAAGGTGTAACTGAAACAAAGCGAGAAACTGTTGTTTCTACATTTACGCTGTGGTGTTACGTTTTTGCAGATCCGTTGTTTGGTGAGGCGTTTGATGGTCGTTTTGAGGAAATCCGTTTCAAAACTCCTGCAACGGTAAAGCAAACACTGAACAAGTCTATACACTGGAGACTACACACTAAATATCAAGTACTAATAAAGATTATGTTGTGTGTGTGTGTGTGTGTGTGTGTGTGTGTGGGTAAGGAGAGCGTTGTGAGCTACCTGCAGTGTGTGTGTGTGGTAGAAAGTGTAAAGCCGGACCCAGAGCACATCCGGTTCATGTTGCAGGAGAATAACGGAGATGTGAGGCGGAGTCTGTTAGAGCTGGAGTTGTGGGCGAGAAGTGGAGCCGGAAACACACACCATCATCTACACAACAGAGCACGCACTGTGAGTGAAACACATGCACACCTGATCCAGAAGTTCACATCTTAACCTTTTTATACACATAAATGTGTACTTGTGTGTGTTCTCTGGGTTTTTATAGTGTAGGTCCTACGCCGAGTTGGAAAGGAGCAGCTGTGTGGAGGTGATGGTGGAGAGCTGGAGAAAGAGGCAAAGCCTGCTCTACTCAAACCTGGATTTTCTTTTAGCCCCGCCCACTTTTGAAAAAACAGATCGGAGCACTGTCGATCAAAACACGATTTATAGTTTCGTCTTTAAACGTCCCAATAAAGATCCATCTCCATCCAACTCGAAAAAACTTTCTAGACTGAAAGTTCTCAAAACGAAGCACTCAGAATCCACACTCCCATTGGCCAGATTCAAACCGATGAACCAATCAGCTGCAGAGGCTGGAGGTTTTTCTAGGGTGAACTCCCTTGCATGCTTTCTCGACAACATGTCTTTCATAGACTCCCATCTATCCCGGCAGCCATGTTGTAGATCTGGGCCCCTGGGAGCCAAAATAGCTGACGGTTTGCTGGACGAGCCGAGAGAAGACGACGATGCGGAGATGAGGACACACAGTTTGGAGAGATGTTATGAGATCCTGGCAGTGGTGGAGGGTTTGGGATTCCACAGGAGCAGGATGGAGGTGTGTCCGAGGAAACAGGATCAGGACGTGACGAGAGGAGATAAAAACATAACATGGAACTTAAGGTTTGGTCTTAATTTATGCAAAATATAACAGTAACCTAGGGCTGCACAATTAATCGAATATCGATCGTGATTACGATTTTGATTGTCCACGATTACATGAACATGATCGACTGCGATATTGACGTTTAAAGTTTGTCCTCCACTCATATAAATCTCCGCTGCATATCAAGTCAAGCGCTTCCTAAACTTACAGCCAGTCACCATAGAGCGGTGCAGGGATGACGTCATTTTGTACGGCAAAACCCGGAAACGAGTTAGCAATATAGCGCTCGAACTGCCAGCTTCGCTTCGTGCTCCAGCGCTTTGTGCGAGGGGAAATCTTGATACTAAGTTGCTAAATGGGACTACAGATGTTGTAGGGGACATTAAACGTCATCACGCCAGAAAGGAAAAGTCTTTGCAGATAAACTGGTTCAGGTATGCTGTGCACAATTCCGGGAAAAAAACCGTGGATGAAGATTCATCCACAAAGTAAATCCGTATTATGGAAAATGTTTTAAATCAAGTTTGGAAAAGTTGTGGGATGGTGACGTTGAAGTCATGCGACCGTGGTGTAGTTTGTTTATAGCATACGGTTAGCTTTTTATTTCTGGCGATTGTATTTAGGCTTCAAACTTCATAAAAGTTGTGTTCATTTATGAAATTTATCTTGATGGACAGAACATGTTAGTATTGTAAACTTTTGTTGATCACAGAGATTATTTTTTGCAATAATCCAAAAGTCTATGGGAAAATCCTGTTGTGTTTATGTCGAGGGTACCGGTGTGGTGCTAACTTCCGGGTTTTGGTACAAAATGACGTCATCCCTGCACCACTCTGCTGGGTGATTTGTCTGCATCTCTCCTCCTGTAAACACTGTTATTGCCTTTTCTGCATTCGCCTGAATTGTTTTCATTTGGTTGCATATTGTTATATTTGGCTCATATTTTCATTTGGTTGATGGCATTTTTATTTTTACTCATCCTATATTTTGGGTACAATTTTATATTTTCCTTCTACGAGATGATGCACTTTAAGGACCAGTTTAATTTGATGCAAAGATTTGTACATCAGCAAGAATGTAGCACAACATGGAGGTGAAAGCAGCGGTCTGTTTATTTAAATGTGAAAGTGCAATAAAAAATATGTTGTCCCTAAAATCAATGAATAATTGTGATAAATAATTGTGATCTCAATTTTGATAAAAATAATTGTAATTATCATTTTGACCATAATCGTGCAGCCCTATAGTAACCTCCTGGGGTCATTTTTCATCTAATAAGAACCATCTGCGTTGACATTAGCTGAGTAGCAATAAGTTCCTGTGGTAACTTTAGCTAATTAGTTTTGGACAAAATGGCTGCCAGAGGAATAATTTTTCTAGCCATGTGACCTTTCCTTCTTTTTTTTTTAAACAAACCCCACACAGTATTATGATATCCAACCAGGCATTTCATGGTGTGATGACAATGATAACGTTCTCTTTCTCCTGTTGTTTCAGCGAACAGAAGAGCACTGAAGTCGTACACAAAGTGCTCAGCAGTAAAGCGTTCCGATATCACGGCAATCGGACGGCTGTACTGACGGATTATCTGCCCTGTCTGCGCTTTATCTGCAGGGAGCAGGACAGCAAGCAGCAGCCGAAGCTCAGGTAGTGTTTAATTTATTTCTGATTGATCTGGTGACATTTTATTTTATTTTATTTTATTTTTTTGTTTTTATTGACAGATTTTCACACTACCTCAGAGATATCGGACTGCGTCTCCCTAAGAGCATCCTCGACCTGTTAGCATCTCAGCTACACTGAAAGTGTTTACTTTATAATAATAATGTTTAATATATGAAACCTACCTTCCACACACACACACGTCATTTTTCTCCGTTTCATTTCAACAGATTGTTTGCAGTCCAGTAAGTGTGTACGCTGTCTACTTGTATATTTTTATAAAGCTACGTTTATAAATTTATAATCATAAATAAGTATGTAGTTTAGGATCCAAAAACGCAAGGAAAGCAAAAAATTCAAATAAATAAAATATGTGGAGGCTCAATGAATGTGTAATGATTTATATAAAAAAAATTTAACTATATATTTAAAATTATTTATTAATAAACATTTCTGTAAATATATAATTATATAACACATGTAAAAGACACTGAATGAACCAATTTTAAATGATTACGCACGAGCCAATCAGATCGCAGTGGGCGTATCTTAAGATATTTTTGTTTCTCACTTTTCAACGAAAATGAATAAAACAGACTGGAGTCTCAGTAGTCATATAGAGGAATGTAGAAAGTTTTTTATTTTTTGTACAAAAAAAAACCTTCCACTCCTCCAGGTAAGATTTTTGAGATTTAAGATATTTGTTAAGATTTAATGTGGACAGTATTGTTAGTGTAGAACATTTAAATCAGGTCCCTTTCAGAGACAGTTCCTTAAGAGTTTCTCAAAAACACGCGCACGCTTGTGGCTCAGTGTGAGGCTGAGAGCAGCTCGTAGAAGGCGACGGCCTGCAACAGGGCATCACACATCTCCTGTCCTTTGTTCCTGCTGGTGAAGTGGAACGCGCCGCTGTAGCGCACCAGCAGCTCGTTCGGAAATATCACACGTGGTATCTTCTTCATCGCCGACTCCTCCATCATCTTCCTCACCACCTCGGCGCCGCTTGTGCGGCTCTCGCCCACGATCAGGCCAAAGTGGCGTCCCACGGCTGTGCGCATCATGTTGAGCACGTTGGGCGGCGCCCTGGCATCTCTCCTGGCGCTGAGCAGCGCGAACAGCATGGCCTCCACCGTGCGCAGGTGAACCACGACCGGGAACAGTGCAGTGTTCTGCACCGACACGCTTGGCTTCTCAACCACGTAGAAATCCGCTGTCGGCAGGTTCGACACCACGCTACAAATCTGGGTGAGAAATATTTTATAAAAATGGAATAATCCGCAATGTAAACGTGCAATGTCGGTTTACAGAAAAATTACTAACATAAGCATTATTATTATTATTATTATTATTATTATTATCTTACATCATCCAGATAACTGGACGCCATGTAGGTGCCCTTCATGAAGCTCTGACAGTCCTCCTGCTGCCACTCTAACACCGTCATCGCCCGGTCCATGTGCGTCCACGCTATCCTGTTCGTCCCACACACAATGGACACGATGGAGCTGGCGTCCTGAAGAATAACGGTAGGAGGAAATTAAAACGTCTGTTTAATATCCACATTATCACATTACACATAATTACAGTTTACAATACTGTCACAGTGATGCGTATTAAATTGTGAGAATTCCTGAGAAGAACATATGATGAAAATATCCCCTACTGATATCCCGGCAGCCTGCTCTCAACTGGAACACGGCATTTTTCAAAACAGTTACATCATGAGACGCATTCCTGAGATGTATGAGAGTTATTAAATCTAAATATCTAATGATGTACATAATATATTCTGAAAATAGAGGCATTTCCATCACAAGACTGCTTACATTCTCACTTTAGGATTTTACTTCTGTTCCAGAGGCAGTTTTCTGTGCAATAGGAACTGCAGGGGGCGGAGCTTGTTGTTAACATCAGCTGAATCCTGGAATAACGTCCGAACTCGGGCGGCTCTCTCACCTCTAACAGCGCCTTGTCCACTTCGGGCCTGATGAACTTTGCGAGATGAATCTTCCCCTTCCTCTTCTTCTCCTTCTCTCTCGGACAGAGGATGGAGTTAAACGCCACGACGGCGCTCTTGTGCTTCAACAGCGGTACATTTACGACGCTCTCCAGATCCTTAAAGGGTCCGTTCCTGATCCGGTACTCAATGATGTTGGCTGATTTTCGTCCCCGGAGCATTTTGACGGCAGCAAGCTCGGACTCAGAGCCCGTGTTGAGGAGCTGCAGGATGGTGCCTCGCTGCTCTGGGGTGTACAGCGAGTCCAGCGTGGCATCAGTGACAAGGTCACCTTGTCTGCACTGAGGTTCTGCAGGTTCAGGACGCAGAAGGTTAAGGTTCAAGTCTGTGGCTGGGATCCGAGCCCTCCAGCAGTAGGTGCATTGCAGGAAGCGGGGCCAGAACTCCGGCAGGGGATTCGGATGACGACACAGCAGTCTGTAGTGTCCTGTAAAACAACTGAAACGGGTTATATTGAACATAAAAATCATGACATGAAACACAGCAGTTGATTACTGGATAGGTTTTAATGCAACATTTTTCTTTAACGAAGTACACATAGCAGATCCTGTGAAGGTGTAGGGTTAGTTTTTTTGTATTTTTTTAACCCTAGGTTTATTTTTTAACAAAGAACACACAGGAGATCCCCATGACTGACGGTTCAGGAAAGGTTCCAAAAATACAGTCATGTGACCTTTACACCAGGCATTGGCAGCACAGAGCAGCTATTTAAAATAAAAATAAGTACATTTTTGAGTGCCATGGCTTTCAGCTAGATACACTACAAAATACAATAATCGAAACATACAAGGGCGATACCTCTGTCTCGCTTCAGTTACAGTTAGATATTGCATGATTGCACTGCTTCCTTCCTAATAACGATACTTATATCAAAACCAATAAAAAAAATCTTTAAAAACTACTGTTTAAAACTTTTTTAAAACTGAAGCAACTTTTTTTATTCAACTTTTACAAAATAAATCATATACTGTAAATATAATCAAGTATAAATATGATAAATCTTAGATAGTGCTCTCTCTCTCTCTCTCATATATATAGTGTGTGTAGCCTATTTATATGTAAATGTTTCCAGTTCCAAAAATATATATTTTCCAAAGCCAATCTTTTTTTCCAGTTGTTACAGGATCGGATCAAATTCATTTATTTCTTCTATGATATCCGTTCCACCATTATTCTACGGATATGGGCCCAATACTGATCTTGGGTATCGGATCGGTGCTGTCGTCTAGTTCAGTGATTTTCAAAGTGGGGGCCGCCAGGGGGAGCCCCGGCGCCTCAACAATTTGGTGTGCCCATCCCTCCCACTAGTATATTTTCTCTCTCTCACTCTCAGACAACCACACACAATCAATTCCTAATGTAAAGATGTAAGATGTAATTATTAATAAAAAAAAAAAGGGGGGATATATTCAGGAGTCTGTATTTTTAATGTGTTTTAAAGACATCTTGCCAAAGGGGGGCCTCGGTCAAATGTTAATGCCATTTGGGGGGCCTTGCCCTGGAAAAGTTTGGGAACCCCTGGTCTAGTTGACACAGCAGTCTGAGCGTAGAGGCTGAAATCACACTAGATTAACAAACGCAGTGTGATCATATATATTATGGTCCGTACAAGATTTTGTGGAGGTTTTTAGTGATTGTTGCGGCCAAAAATGCTTGATTTTGCTCTATTTGTGATGCAATTTGCGGAGGGTTTTTTGCGGAAAACTACTTGAATTTATGAAATTGCAAGTGCAGGAAATAGTTTTGCACGGTCTTTTGCAGTGATGTTTGTTGGTAAATGAGACCTTTTAGCTGTACTCATGTTCGATGCACGTGAATCGAAGAGGGATTTGGCTGAATGCGCTTTGTGATGATGTCACATAACGCGTCTTGGACCAAATCTGTGGTAATTTTGCAAAATTCCTCCGAATTTTTTTTTGCTTGCTTGATTTTAGCGTTTATTTCTGCGATCGCAAGATCTTGAAATCCTGGAGAGACTGATAATATAGCAGTATTGCATGTTTGTAATATTTACAGATATTTGCATGTTTTATTACTAAACCAGTGCAAGTAATTACAGAAACGAACACTCCACGCCACAATTGTTTATACTCATTAATGAGAAGCAATACGTGAACCCGATTAAAACGACAAACCCAGTCATTTGACTAGATTCTGCAGTCAATGCAGATAGTCCCAGTCCTCTCAATTAAGAAGCGGTGTGTGCAGAACGCATGCAGTTAGTTACACACACACTGGTTCATAGAAGTATCGTTAAATGTGTAACATATAATAAACCAAATTTTAACGTGCTGTCTTTTCCGTCTTAGAAATAAATGTGAAGTGTGACACGTGTGTTTAATGTGTTTTTATTCATGGCTGTCAGCGCGAATACAGATAAGCCTGTTTTAATGTTAATACTGTTCTTATTTGTTCATGGAAATTATAAAGAAATATAAGAAAATTAAAACACTCAAAACAAATAAAATGAAGCATTCCACTGATTTGTTGATCTTTTCCTTTCACTTTACCTGTGAGGACAGCGGAAGTCAGTAGCCGTCTCGCGACCCACATTTTTAATTAATCACCTCATTTAATCCTCATGTATTTTGGTGCGTGTTTAAACCGAACGTAGCCGCCATGTTGTGCCCTCAAGTCCGTCAGAATTACGGTCCGGAGAGGAAACACGAGTCACGTGTATTTAGTTCCCAGTTCCGGTACCATCGCACCGGTGCTTTCACTTTCGATTCTCGATAAATAAAACGCTTCTTTAACTCCTTCTCCGATGATGACGGCGTCGTATGAAGACATTGTGACATTTGTAGCTAATCAGCTGAAATGTCCGATTTGTTTCGACATTTTCACAGACCCAGTCACTTTGGAGTGCGGACACAGTTACTGCCTCCAGTGCATTAAAGACCATTTAAAGCGGACTGTGAGGAAGAAATGTCCTCAGTGTAGAGCTGAGCTCAGACCAGACTGCAAACTCCACAAAAATGTCACCATCAGCACCATTCTGGAATTACAGGAACTGGGGGGTCGGAAAATGTGGGAAAGGGTCCTGATCGAAAGTGAGGAAGAGCTCTCTCAGGTGAGTTCATGCTCAGGTACTCGGGTAGAACTTGGGAGTTGGGAGAGTCTGAGGCCTTTAACTTTCTGTATCTGCTTTCACTTCTATAACACTGAAATGTAGTAGCTTGTAATCATTACATATTCATATTTAAAATAAAAATAACAGACTGAAATGAGTCTCACTATGTCAGTGTTTTTTGAGGTCTGTTGACTTTTCCCAGGCCTTATAATAATAATAATAATAATAATAATAATAATAATAATAATAATAATAATATCTTCTTCTTCTTATAATAACAATAATAATAATAATTATTATTATTAGTAGTAGTAGTAGTTTAAAAGAGCAGTAGGGGGCAGTATTGGTTTTAAAGGTGCAGTGGTAGAAAGTACGGATCTTAAAGGGGCAGCAGGAGGATAATATGAATCTTAAGGAGCAGTAGGGGCAGTATTGATCTCAAAGGTGCTGTAGGGAGAAAATACGGATCTTAAGGTGCAGTAAGGTGCAGTATTCATCTCAAAGGTGCTGTCGGGAGAAAATAAGGACCTTAAAGGTGCAGTGGGAGAAAGTAATGGTCTTTGGAAACTAAAGCTGCAGTAGGAGGACAATAATAATCTTAAGGTGCAGTAGGAGGCAGTAATGGTCTTAAAGGATCTTAAATTATATTCACCCATCTCATGTAGGCTCATTATTCACTAATGTTTTTCTTCAGGATGCTCTACAGAGAAAACTGGACTTCTTGAAGCAGGAGATGGAAAAGATCGAAATGCAAGCTGAATTTCATTCTCTCATTCAGGTAGGACACGTTACACAAACAACACATTACACAAAGTTACATAAAGAACATGTTACAGAAAGGAAATGTTACAGAAAGGACACTGTGGTTCTCTACATATATGAAGCATAAACATGTCTTCAGCTCTTCTATATTATATGCAGAATGGGACCTGTTTCATCAGAGACAATATCAGGACTTATGAGTCATCATCATCAGTGGAAATGTTGAGTTCCTCACTGGACTGTGAAGGAGGAAGTCAGGGTGCTGAGAACAGCTTGAGTCTTCCATCAGTTACTCAGATTGACAAGGTATGTTAAAGGAACAGTTAAAAAAATTAAATGTACTTTATTTTCCCCCGTACATCAAACGTAGCCGATCAGCCCAATATGGATGATTGCAACGAAACTCACAAACAACTAATGGAAGTCTATCTCATCATTGCCTACATAATTTCCAACCACAGATGTAAATTTCCCCACCATGTGCTTTGACACTCTGAGTGTCACACTCTGGTTTTTATTTTCAGGTTGTTAAGAACTCAGAGTCTGCTTCAGAGGAGAACAGAGCGAGCGTGCCAGAGGATCCAGACTCTCTTGGAGGGTTCTCTGAGGGTGGAATGTCTGCAGCTACAGGTCAACAAGCAGCCAGTAGAATAGTATAAATATATTACTTATTACACCTTTAATGTCAGCCCCTTTCACCTCACCAAGAGAGTGACATAAACGTATCACTTATCACCCCTTTAATTATGGCTACTTTCTCTCTGCTCACAGCCAATTGATCAATATAAATGTATCACTTATTGCAGTTTTAATATCAGCTCCTTTTTCTCCACTCACAGCTCTTAGTGCTGAGTTCGTCTCGCTGTCCTTCCCATCCAGCCTGTGTCACCGGCGTTTGGTTTTCCTCGATCAGAGACGGAGGATGGAGGTGAGGTCGTCAATGCCTTTGAGGACGCGCCTCTGCCGTTTCAAGGCGTGTCAGTGTATGGCGGAGCAGGAATTCACCACAGGGCGGCACTACTGGGATATAGAGACCAGCGCGTGCAGTGGCTGGGCGGCTGGAGTGGCGTACACCAACCTGGGACAAGATGAGCGGCTCGGGAGGAGTAAATCGTCCTGGTGTATCGAGTGGAGCAGCGGCAGTTTCAGCGCCTGGCACGACAGCTCAGAGACGCCGCTGAAACAGAGACACCCAAGCAGGCTCAGAGTCCTGCTGGACATGGACACTGGACATCTGTCCTTCTGGAGTGGAGCAGATGGAGAAGCTGAGCTGTTTGACATTCGGGTGGAGTTCAGAGCCCCAGTTAGGCCCGTGTTCTGGCTGTTTGGGACAAAGCCAGGAAATGCCCTGTCCTTCCCCATACCCTGACTCTGGTCTCACTCTGAAATCATCCACACTGGGATGGAAAAGACACAAAATATTCTAAACACTTTATTGGTTGTTGTACTGTTTATATATTATGTGAACCATATTATAATGTATTATTTATCAAATAAATAATGAGTGTAATGTATGAAAATAACCACAAATGTGTTTTGTTAATGTACAAAATGCAAATCCTATAAGTATTTTATAAACATTTCTTTAGTATTTTACATATTTTAAGAAAAAGTTATTAAATGTTTTTATCTATGTATGTATCATAAACATATTAAACATCCACACTGCAGGTCTAATTGCTTTATTCCAGTTTTAAAATCTTTTTACATTATTGCACATATAATTTAAAAAAAAAAAAAGGTTTTGTTTGTTTGGACCTACATTTTTGTATATTTTATTTTATGAAGTATAAATTTTTTTAAAAAAAATCATTATTAATTTTTAAAAACATTTTCATTTCAGAAAATGTTTTTCAAAATGATCGTCATGATCGTTTTTAAGGGGGAAAAAAACTTCTTAAAGCAAAATAAAGTAAATCGTTTGTCTTTCGAGTTTCTTGAGTCGAATTAAACCAGCTAAAACGACAGTTCAGCTGTCCAATCAGCGGACTCGGCGTGATGACGTAGCACGTGCGTAAACACGTAATGTTTAAAAATCTGGAAGAACGCTCTACCCGGCGAGCGAATGAATAAACCGGCGGTGTTTCACAACATATACCGCAGCATCACATTTATATTTCATGTCAATAATGTAAAACTATATATATACATGGCCTGAAAACATTTCATAAAGAGGATGGATTTAAGTTAAATCACCTCTAAGAATATTTTGGATCATGCGCATGCGTGCAATCTGAGCTGTAATAATATCTTCCTTATTATAGAGAATCCGCTACATGACATCTGAGATTAGAAATTAGGAAAGATGAAGAAAGACGTGCGGATTTTACTCGTCGGAGAGCGTGAGTCATCTGTTTCTGTGTTTTATAAACTGACTGACTAAAACAGAGTCGACCTATTTTACTGGACACAGACGTGATCACTTAAAATTTCTTTATTGAAAATATACTGTGGCTCTAGAAGGACATGCATACAGTAATATTATATATAAGTGCGTTATGACGCTTTATAACTAAATATGCAGTGCAGAGGGGTAAAGGAAAGTCTCGAAATCGAAATGTCACGGCCTTAGATTTAAGAGCACTTTAAACTAAATTATATATAACATATACCTCTGTCTGTATATATTTTATATCATGATATCATGATAATGTGTGAGAACGAGTACTAGCATGTAAAAAAAAAAAAATTATTCCATAAAAATTATTTCCTGAAGGATCTGCGCATCATCTGACATCTGGTGGTGTGTGTGTGTGTATGTATATATATATATATATATATATATATATATATATATATATATATATATGTGTGTGTGTGTGTGTGTGTGTGTGTGTGTATGTATGTATGTATGTGTGTTAATTACAGTTATGAAGCTTACAGAATGCTTGTTAGATGCTTGTCATTAATGCATTTAATTTTGCAGATAAAAATAAAACGTGGGATATTTTTGTTATAGGATTTTAGTACAAGAAGTTACAATAATGGTTTTAAGACCTTCTAATGCTGAAGATCTAGCAAAGAAAGATACAATCAGGGCTGCGGTACAGGATGGGAGGAGCTCTGAATGATTTCTAAGTAAAAATTGGGTTGTGCTCAATCCACATGAGCAATGGCCTCCAGTTCAGAAATATTCTTGGGTTTGCGTGCTGCAACCGTCTTCTTCAAAACCCACCAGAGATTTTCTAGGGGGTTCAAGTCAGGTGACTGTGATGGCCTTGTAGAATAAGTACAATTCTGTAGAATCTTCCAGGACTTCTTCTGCAACCAAGCCTTGGTGGAATTTGAGGTATGCTTGGGATCATTGTCCTGTTGGAAGGTCCAATGATACCCAAGCTTCAGCTTCCTCACAGACGGCATAACGTTTTCTCCTAGGATTTCCTGATACTTCAATCTTGCCTTCCACACGCTGCAGGTTTCCAGTGCCAGAGGATGCAAAGCAGCCCCAGAGCATCACCGAGCCACCACCATGCTTGACTGTGGACAGAGTGTTCTTTATTCATTCTTCTTCCTCCAGACATACCGCTGATCCATCGTGCCGAAAAGTTTTGTTTCATTGCTCCACAGAACAGAATCCCAAAACTTCTGTGGCTCATTTATATGATTTTGAGCCAGCTTTTCTTGTGCTTTTGGGTCAGTAGTGGTGTACATCCTGGAGTTCTGGCATGGAAACCATGCGCCTTACTGTGCTCACTGAAACCTCAGTGCCTGTTGCCACCAAGTCTTTCTGCAGGTCTTTTGCAGTCACTCGAGGGTTTTTCACAAACTGTCTTCTCAGAAATATGGTTGCAGCTGTTGATAGCTTCCTTTTTCTGCCCCATCCAGGTATTTCATACATTTTCTGCCCTGTCCAGTTCAGGTATTTCATGTGATCCAGCTCAAGCACACCTGGTGCAACTAATGAAGCCCTTGATTAGTTGCATCAGGTGTGCTTGAGATAACACCTGTTTAGCATATTTGTGATGTTGTGAGGGATTCTATTCAGGGGGTTGAATAATTTTGAGACTGGAGAAATCATTATAAGTTGCATTTTCAGTTGAATTTGGGGAAACCACTTGAAACATTCGTTGTTTTGAACTATTTCAATTGCCAATAAGTCTGTCAATTTTGACAATAAACCTGATTTGCAATGGGGTTGAATAATTTTGATTGCAACTGTAAGTGTGAATAAAACAAACAAATGCTGCCCATACCACAGTAATACTGCACAAAGAAAGTCCTCATATTTTTATAGATTACTTATAAAATCTTTTATAAATGTCTGTTGTGTGTGAACAGCCAAAGTGGGGAAGACGTCTCTTATCATGTCTCTGGTCAGTGAGGAGTTTCCTGATGTGGTAGGATGACTCATATTTCATTATGCATATACAGTACTTTCCCGCTCTGCTGTTTTTTTGGCTGATGTGACTGATCCGTGCTTGTGTCTCTTTAGGTTCCTTATAAAGTGGAGGAGATCACCATTCCTGCTGACGTCACGCCAGAGAGAGTCCCTACACACATAGTGGACTACTCAGGTAGTGAACGAGCAGATTAAGAGCACTTCCTGTCACATGATATGACCTTAAAGTAAATAACTGTGTTTTAAATGTGTACAGAAGCTGAACAGACAGATGAGCAGCTTTATCAGGAGATCTCCAAGGTATAATCTGTAAATTTAAATACATCAATTGCACTGAGGTTTGTCCCCGTGGTGCTGATTTATACACATCTGTCTGTCTTTGCAGGCGAATGTTATATGCATTGTTTACGCCGTCAATAACAGGAAGTCGCTTGAGAAGGTGAGTCACAGTGAGGTTTCACGTTCCTCTCAGAAATGTTGTAATCATTAATAATGTAATAATGTCATTAGGGGAACTTGTGAAAGAGTTGCTGATGTCAAGTGAGGACATAAGATCTTAAAACATAGATATCATCATGTTATCAAGGAAATGTAGATACCTGGCAACAAACGATAAAAAAAAATAGAAATCTGTTAGTGGTAGTATTATAGCATCATCATCATCATCATCATCAACAATAACAATAATCTTTATTACATATTACACAGTGCCCTCCACTAATATTGGCACACTTGGTAAATATGAGCAAAGAAGGCTGTGAAAAAATTGCTTCTTTGCTCATATTTACCAAGGGTGTCAATATTGGTTTAAGGCACTGTACATAAAATTAAAAAAAAAAAAAAAGTGATTTACAAGGAAATGAAAAGGATACTAAAAAAGAAATTAAATTGAAGAAAAAACAAACTGAAAAAATTATGTTCTTAAATGGTGTAGTAAAACACTTTTAGCTGCTTTAAAAAAATATTTATACACACACACACATACACACACACAAGCTGCTATGGAAAACATAAGACTTTGGGAATATTTGAGTTGCTTTTTTTTTAATTACAACGAGATTAATTCATCCAAGAAATATTGATTGAGTACATGGAGACTCTGAGGGACTCTAGGACTGTTCCTTAAATGTAAAGGACTGTGTGAAAATCTCAGGGAGTTTATCATAACACAGATTTGACATCACATCTCAGCCTGAGTTCTAATATGTGTTGGTTTCTCTCCTCAGGTGACGAGTCACTGGATTCCTCTGATCAATGAGAGGACGGATAAAGACAGCAGGTCAGAAGGTGTTGATTAATTCTCTATAACAGCAGCACTGACAGTAGTGCAGGTTTATATTAATGTGCTCGTTCTGATACATTATAGTTTCTATAGTAACAGCTCATTCACAGAGATGTGTACAGCGGAAACTCCACATAAACGGATTAAACAGATTTTGATCCTGCCACACTCCAGAGCTGAGATCTGAGTCTCTCATTTCCAATGTAATATAAACATTTGGGATGCACAAATATGAACATTCACTGGTTGATTTTATTTACTATGCTATAGTACAGTATACTATACCTATTTTATCTACTATACTATAATACTCTATACCCATTTCATCTATACTATACTGTACTGTACTTCCATATTTCACCGATACCACACTACACTGTATCGTACTGTAATTAAAATTTCATCTATACTACACTACACTACACTTTTACTATACTATGCCATACATTGACATTTCACCTACACTATACTACACTGCACTATACTATACTTATGCTATACTATACTATATTTCACTACACTACACTATACTATACCATACGTATACACCCTTTTACTATACTATGCCATACTTTAAAATTTCATCTATATTACACTACACTATACTATACACTACACTACACTCTACTTATGCTACACTATACTATACTACACTATACTTATGATACACTATACTATACTACACTACACTGTACTTGTGCTATATTATACTATACTACACTGCACTATACTATGCTATACTATACTACACTGCACTACACTATACTACACTATATTACATTACACTATACTATACTATACTACACTGTACTATACTACATTACACTACACTATACTACATACATTTACATTTATTCATTTAGCAGACACTTTTATCCAAAGCGACTTACAAATGAGAGAATACAAGCAAAGCGATATATCAAGCAGAGAACAATACAAGTAGTGCTACCATACAAGATCCATTAATTGAGTTACAGAAGAAGCACAGTCCGCAGAGTAGAGGTATAAGTGCAAAATTATTATTATTTATTTATTTATTTATTTATTTATTTATTTTTATGAGTTGGTTAGGTGTTCATGGAAGAGGTAGGTCTTTAGCTGTTTTTTGAAGATGGTGAGAGATTCTGCGGTGCGGATTGAGATTGGATTTTCATTCCACCACTGAGGAACAGTTAGTTTGAAGGTTCTTGAAAGGGACCTTGAGCCACGCTGAGTAGGAACTACTAAGCGTCGGTCGCTAATTGATCGCAGATTGCGTGAGGGAACGTAAGCCTTCAGGAGATAGTTGAGGTAGGAGGGTGCTGTTCCAGACAAGGTCTTGTAGGTGAGCATCAAGGCCTTGAATTTGATACGGCAGCTACAGGAAGCCAGTGGAGGGAGATGATGAGGGGTGTGACATGGGTTCTCTTGGGCTGGTTGAAGACGAGGCGTGCTGCAGCATTCTGAATCATCTGAAGGGGTTTGATGGAGCTGGCAGGGAGGCCCAAGAGTAGTGAGTTGCAGTAGTCCAGTTTTGAGATAACAAGAGCCTGGACTAGTATCTGTGTAGCCTGTTCGGTGAGATAGGGTCTGATTTTCTTGATGTTGTACAGGATGAACCTACAGGACCGTGCAGTTGTTGAGATGTGGTCTGTAAAGGTCAAGCTGTCATCAAGAATCACCCCAAGGTTCCTGGCCGTCCTAGTTGGCTTGAGTGTGGTTGAGCCGAGCTGTACAGTGAGGTTGTGGTTGGTTGAGGGACAGGCTGGGATGACAAGAAGCTCAGATTTTGCCAGGTTGAGCTTAAGGTGGTGTTCCCTCATCCAGACCGAGATGTCTGACAGGCAAGCAGAGACGCGTGCAGAGATGGATGGATTGTCAGGCTGGAAGGACAAATAGAGCTGGGTGTCATCAGCATAGCAATGATATGAGAAGCCATGAGACTCAATCACCTGCCCTAGAGATGTAGTGTAGATAGAAAAGAGGAGTGGTCCCAGAACTGACCCCTGTGGAACACCAGTTGTGAGTTGCTGAGTTTCAGAAATACTGAAATACCCTCCATGATACCTTGAAGGATCTGTTTGAGAGATAGGATTCGACCCAGCGCAGAACCGTTCCAGTGATGCCTAGGCTGGAGAGAGTTGACAGGAGGATCTGATGGTTCACAGTGTCAAAAGCAGCAGAGAGGTCGAGTAGGAGCAGCAGAGAGGTTGAGTAGGATATACTATACTACACTATACTATATTACAATCTTCCCTCTTGGTTGTCCATCGTAGCGACAAAGACCATTTTGTCATCAGACATGATGCGTGCGTAGATGGCTGGTCAGGCCAATCTTTGCACGGAAAGTCCTATGGCAGGTGGGACAGGGGATGGGGTGGACGTCTCCGTGAGGGTTGCTGGCACAGGTTTTTCTGGCTTGCCTCTTTCGTTCGGCTGCAGCTGTCTGATTTGTCTCACACAGCAAAGAGCCCTTGTGAATGGAGGAGCGCCAGGCGTCACGATCCAATGCAGCCTGTTCCCAGGAGGCAGGATTGATGTTAAACGCTTTCAGTGAGGCTTTGAGGGTATCTTTGAAGCATTTCTTTTTGCCTCCTTGGCAATGCTGACCTTGCTGGAGCTCGCCATAGAAGCGTCTCTTTGGTAGACGCTGGTCTGTCATGCATACCACATGTCCTTCATGTTGGTCATCATCAAGATGGTGAAGATGCTAGGAGGCCTGCTTCATTGAGAACCACAGTGTCTGGGACTTTGTTCTGCCACTTGATGCCAAGGATTTTCCTGAGACTGGTGGTGTGAAAATGGTTCAGTTTCCTGGCATGACGTTGGTACACTGTCCACATTTCGCATCCATACAGCAGTGTGGGGAGCACAACTGCCCTGTACACTTTCAACTTGGTGTGGATGGTGATGCCTCTTCAGTTCCAAACCTTGGCATACAGTCTCCCGAAAGCTGAGCTGGCTCTCGCAATGCGAGATCATCAATTACTTCGTCATCTATTGTGGCATTTTGTGACAATGTGCTACCGAGGTAGGTGAACTTGGTCACTGTTTTCAGTCTCTGACCATTAACAGTGATGTTGGGCTCTGTATAGGGCTTCCCAGGGGTTGGCTGATGCATGACCTCAGTCTTCTTGGTGCTGATGGTGAGACCGAAGTTTGTGCAGGCACTGGAGAACCTGTTAATGCTGCGTTGCATGTCCGTTTCTGTGCTAGCGTTAAGGGCACAGTCATCAGCAAAGAGGAACTCCCTGATGATGTCTGTCGAAACCTTGGTTTTCGCTTGGAGCCTCTTGAGGTTGAACAGATTATCATCTGTGCGGTACTTGATGCCTATCCCAACATCACCGTCTCTAAAGGCGTCAGTCAGCATTGCGGAGAACATGAGGCTGAACAGGGTCGGTGCCAGGACACAACCCTGCTTGACGCCATTGGAAACTGGGAATGGCTGAGACGCTTCTCTGTTGTCTTGGACTCTTGCCTGCATGCCGTCATGGAACTGCTGCACTATGGCTATCAACTTCCATGGACATCCATACTTGGCCATGATTTTCCAAAGGCCTTGGTCAGGTCGATGTAGGTAGAGAAGAGGTCGGTGTTCTGTTCCATACATTTCTCTTGTAGCTGCCGTGCTGCAAACACCATGTCGATGGTACCCCGCTCTTTCCGGAATCCACACTGGCTCTCTGGTAGAAGCCCTTGGTCGAGGTGAGCGTTCAGGCGGTTCAGCAGAACCCGGGCAAGAATCTTGCCTGTGATGGATAGTAAGGATATGCCACGGTGGTTGGTGCAGGACTGGCGGTTTCCTTTGCTCTTGTACAAATGAATGATGGAGGCATCTTTGAAATCCTGGGGGGTCGTCTCTTGTTGCCACATCAGTAGAAAGAGCTGATGAAGCATCTGTGTTAAAGCTGTGCCTCCTTCCTTGTAGACCTCTGCTGGAATGGAGTCTGAGCCAGAATGGAGTCTGAGCCAGGAGCTTTGCCACTGGAGAGGAGACATATCGCTTTCTGGGTCTCAAACAAGGTTTCATCAAGGAGGATCATCCAGTGCTTCATTGATGGGTATTTGGGGGAGACATCTGATGGCTTCATCAATGATGGCTGAAGGTCGGTTCAGGTCTTTGTCAAAGTGTTCGGCCCAAAGTTCATGAATCTTCTTCTTTTCAGTGATCAATGTATTCCCATCTGCACTGAGGAGAGGACATGAGCCTGATGACGTGGGTCCGTACACTTCTTTCAAAGCGTCATAGAATCGCTTCATGTCATGCCTGTCTGCATAGCCTTGGATCTCGTCAGCTTTGTTGCTCAGCCATGTGTCTTGTATCTGGCAGAGTCTCTGCTGTACCAATCTGCATACGTTTTTGTACGCATCTTTCTTGGAGGTTGTTGAGGTAGGTTTGATGGAGATGGTGTTTCTCATTCAGCAACTGCTTAATGTCTTTGCTGTTCTCATCAAACCAATATTTGTGCTTTCTGATTGAAAGACCCAGAATAAGTAGCTGTATCATAGGCCAGTTCTCTGAGAGCCGCCCAGTCAGCTTCCATGTTCCTAGACGATTGTCCAGGGCATCCATAAAAGACTGCTTGGTTCTACCGCACTTCAGCTTGGTAATGTTTAGACGTTTAGGGGCCTTTTTCCCTTGCGGGCATCTCTTTGGCTGGATGCAGATGTTGAGCTTGGTGATGATGAGACGGTGGTCCATCCAGCATTCGGCTCCACACATGGACTTGGTCTTGCGTACATCCTGCCTGTCCCTCTTCCTGACGATGACGTAGTCGATGAGGTGCCAATGCTTTGAGCGAGGGTGCATCCATGACGTCCGATTATGAGAGGCAGAATACTGTGTTGGTAATCCGCAGTTCACGTTCGGCGCAAGTCTGAAGCAAAAGGAGACCGTTGCTGTTGCAGTGACCCACTCCGTGCTTTCCTAGCACTCCATCCCAGGCAGAGCTGTCATTGCCGACTCTCGCATTAAAGTCACCTAGAATGGCGAGCTTGTCTGTTCTAGGAACATCAGCGATGACAGAGTGGAGGTCCACGTAGAACTTGTCCTTCACTTCCTCTGGGTTGGTCATGGTTGGAGCATAGCAGCTGATGATTGTAAGGTGCTTTCTTCCAGACAGGAGGGGGAGTTTCAAGGTCATGAGCCTGTCGTTGACTCCCTTAGGAAGGCCTGCCAACTTGCCAATCAGCGCTGATTTTACTGCAAAACCGACACCAGCTTCATGGCACTTGTTGTTGTCTCGACCACTCCAGAAAAAGGTGTATCCAGAGCCCCTTTCACAAAGTTCACCTTTGCCTGCGAGCCGGATCTCATTCAGGTCTGCAATGTCGATGTTGTATCTGAATAGTTCATTTGCTATCAGAGCGGTTCTCCTGTGGGGTCTGTCCGTGTCATGCCTGTCCATGAGAGTGCGCACATTCCATGCACCAAAGGTGAGAGGAACAATCCTAGATTTCTTCTTTGTGTTTTGACTGCTTGATTAGGGCCCCCAGCAGCCGCAGTAAGCTGGTTAGGGAAGTTTTGGAGCAGGCAATGTTTAGGGCACTTTTTCTAGCGCCTTCCTCATGCCTGGAGGTGAGCAGTGCGATCCTAAATAGGGCTGCCAGACTTCACTGCTGCTCCCTTTCGTGAAGAACGACCATATGGCCTGGGCTGCCTGTGTGCAGGGTTGCGGCTACGGCTGCCAGTGTACCCACACCTGCCGCTTCATCGCTTGCCTATCACCACAGGACCTGGAGGTTGGGATGGATGGTAGATGACAAAATGACTTGCGCGGTGACTTGGTTTAAAGTGAGGAAGAGTTGCGCATTTCTTTGACCTCACTCTCTCGCCCAAAACCAACTGGGTCCAACAGGTCAAGATGGCTGGAGTCGGAGTTGAGTGCAGTGGATGACTTTGATGACTTTTGTGACTCGCCATGCTCTTAAAGCGCTCCACGACGCTTTGCTGGGAATCGCCTTTCTGCCTGTTGGCCGGTTAAGTGTTTCTTCCGCGCAGAGTGCCGAGTCCAGTCTTTACTGTTTACCCATAGCTGGGAGGCTCGTGGAGGACGGGAGCGTCTATCTTCCCGTGCAAGTCCTTATGACTTGCCCACTGTCCATTATACTACACTACACTATACTAAACTATACAATACTATACTACACTACTATACTACACTACTACACTACACTACTACACTACACTATACTACACTAGACTATACTATACTACACTATACTACACTACACTATACCACACTATTCTACACTATACTACACTATACTATACTACACTAGACTATACTATACTACACTATACTATACTACACTACACTATACTACACTATACTACACTGCACTGTACTACACTATACTATACTATACTATAGTACACTACATTACACTACACTATACTATACTACACTATACTTTACTGTGTGATACTGTATGATACTATGCTATATCTCAGCTCTGGAGTGTGATAGGACTAAACAAAGTGCACTCCTGTGTTAGTCTTGACCTCCTCAAAGCACAGTTTGAATTTGGTGATGATCTGTGGATGTCAAATCCCCCCCCAACAAAGGTCAAAGGTGTCTAATTTTCACCAAATTTACATCATCCATTAGGGAGGTATTAAATAAATACAGGAGTGCAATTAGTTTTGTTTTATTACTCTCCATAGCTGGGATCTGATCCCCTCATTACCATTATATTACACAAAGTAAATACACAGGTTTGGAACTCACTAATGTAAACATTAACTGTTAGATATCAGTTAAAGTATACATGCAATGGATGGAAATGTGTCGATTTTATCTACTATACTATACTATACTATGCTATACTATAGTGTGTGTGTATATATATATATATATATATAGACACACACACTATTATCTCAACTTTGGAGCATGCTCGGATGAAACTCCCTAAGGCACCTCCCTTGACCTCCCTAAGGCACAGTTAAAATTTTCTGAAGATCTGAGAATGTTAAATATTTCACTCAAAAAAAACAAAACAGTAAGGACCGTTGTGGGGGGGTTTGGGGAATAAAATGGAACATTTTCAGATCTTCACGAAATTCACATAGAACGTTAGGCAGGTCATGACTAATACAGGAGTGCACTTAGTTTCATCCTGTCATGCTCCAGAACTGAGATCTGAGCCTCTCATTTCCATTAGGATACAGTCAGTAAATACACGTTTTGAACTCACGAATGTAAACATTTCCTGGTGGATATCAAGTAATGTACACAAGTAGTGCGTGTGTGTGTGTGTGTACGTGTGTGTGTGTGTGATACAGGGTTCCTCTGATCTTGGTTGGTAATAAGTCTGATCTGGTGGAACAGAGCAGCATGGAGACCGTCCTGCACGTCATGAACAAATACACTGAGATCGAGACCTGCGTTGAGGTGCTAACACACACACACACACACATACACACACACATACACACACACACACACATGCACACACACACATATGCTGTTTTTAAGACTAGGCGGTGCTTTTACATTGCTTTATTTTGATTTTTCAGTCTTAGAATCAAGTCTTGGATTAATAACAGTTAATAACACATTATTCAGTGTTTATACGTGTTACAACAAGAGTCTTCAAATAGAAGTTAATATGAAGATGAGCTTACACCTGATAAACTTTTCTTTATTAAATGTGTCCTTAGTCATTTTAAACTGTAATGTAGTAAATTTTTGAAAGTAAACATAAATTATTACTATGAATAAAAGTTTAAAGTGTTAATAATTTATTTTATTTGTATTTTTTATTATTATTTTGAATTAACTTCTAATTAATTAATATTGACACCTTTATTAATTTGTATATTTAAATTGTTTGATTTATTATTATTATATTTTTTAATTAGCTTCTTAAAAGCTATAGCAATAAAGACTTGATGTTTGTGTGTGTTTGTGTGTTTCAGTGTTCGGCGAAGAATCTAAGGAACATCTCCGAGCTGTTTTATTACGCTCAGAAAGCTGTACTTCATCCAACAGGGCCACTTTATTGCCCCGAACGCAAACAGGTGCTGAACTCTTTCTCTCTTTTTAATCAATTTCTATCACAAATTTTCTTTGCGCTACTTTCTCACTTCCTGGTCAAAACATTCAAATTAATTCAAATGGGAAGAAAAAGTCATTTCTCCACTATTATCTCATGCATTACTGCAAATGGACTTTTCTTTTCTTTTCTTTTTTTTACATCTAAAAGTGATGTGTTTTAAATAAAATAAACATTTAAAGTTCACAAAGTAGCAGCCATATTGTATCAACGACCTGAAAACATATAATAAATAAATAATAAGGAGGCCACAGCCACAATGTTGTTTATTAGGTTGCATATTAGTTTGGTATCACATTCTTTATTTTTTATTAAATTTGTATCAAACGTAAATAAATTTTGTGAATAATTTCTCCTACATTTTTACTCTTAACTTGCAAGCGGACTCATTTTTATTTTGGTGTTTTTGGTGTCTTTTTTTTCTTTTGTGCTTTTTTTAGGATTAAAAGTGACACATTTTTAATAAAAACAAATAAGTAAGATTCACAAAATAGCAGCCCTTTTGTACTGAAGACTAGAAAACGTATAGTCAACATATAACAAGGGAAAAAAGTCACTGCGGTCACAAAGTGTCTGAGATTAATGTGTTTTTAATAAGCGTAAATGGATTAATAATTTTTTTTAGATCATTTATTAGGTTATAATTTCACTTTTGTTGATAATTTGTCATTTTAAGACCAACATAAATAGAAATATTAATGTGAATGTAAAAAATATATTTAAATGAAAATGGATCAGTCATGTGCAAATTATTTAATTTGCATATTACTTTTAAACATGTTTATATTATTAGTGTTCTGATCAGTATGATACATTTGTGATACTAATAATGTCATATATCATATCACAGTTTATATTTTTTTCCATTGTGTGTGTGTGTGTCTGTGTGTATGTGTGTGTGTGTGTGTGTGTGTGTGTGTGTGTGTGTGTGTATGACAGATGAAGCCAGCGTGTGTACGAGCTCTCACTCGTATCTTTAAAATTTCGGACTTGGACAATAATGGAATCCTCAACGACAACGAGCTCAACTTCTTCCAGGTAAGAATAAAATAAATCAATAAAAACAGCACGTACATCACAACTCATAACTGCTGCATGTTGATTTATTAATCATTTTATTAAGTGATATATTTATTGCTCTGTGCAGAAAGTGTGTTTCAGCTCGCCACTCGCTCCTCAGGCTCTGGAGGACGTGAAGAAGGTGGTGAAGAAGAACATGTCTGATGGAGTGTGTGAGGACGGACTGACCCTGCAGGGTGAGGGACAGAACACACACACACACACACACACACACACACACACACACACACACACACACACACACTCTCAGTGTTATGTTCCATTATCACATGCTATAATCAGTAATATATCAGTCTTAATGAAGGAAATAAAGATTAAAATGGTGAGTGGTTAAACAAATGAACCTCTTGTGTGTTCCTTACATGTTTTTTCCCCAGGATTCCTTTTCCTCCACACGCTCTTCATCCAGAGAGGGCGTCACGAGACCACATGGGCGGTGCTTCGCCATTTTGGCTATGACGATGACCTGGAACTACATCAGGACTACCTTTTCCCTCTGTAAGTCCCACCCACTCATGTTAACCAATCACTTGTTAGTGGAACTTTTGTTATCTCTATCTCCTATTATTGGTTTCTGCTGTTAACCCCGCCTCCTTTTTAACCTATTTCTCTTCATAGTCCTTTCTCCTTCTTACCTGCTTATCTTGTATGTCCCACTTCCTTCTTACCTTCTTCCTTTGTTATCCCTTCCGCCTTATTTCCTGTTTCTTTGGTTAGCACTGCCTCCTTTTACCTGTTTCTCTAGTTCGCTCCACCTCTTCCTTACTTCTTTCTCTAGTTAGTTCCACCTCCTTCTCACCTGTTTCTTCTGCTAGCTCCACCTGCTCTTTATTTGTTTCTCTTGTGAATCTTGCTTCCTTCTCGCCTTTTCTTTGGTTAGCACTGCCACCTTTTTACCTATTTCTCTTGATAGCCCCATCTTCTTATCTGTTTCTCCTGTTAGCTCCGCCTCCATGTTACTCTTGTTAGCCCTGACCTCATTAGCCTCACTTCATTCTTACGTGCCTCCCTCTTATTTGGATCTTTGTTTAGGCTTACCTATTGCTCACCTTTTTCTGTTTTTAGTCCCAACCCACTGCACCTGTTTTCTACTGATAGCTCCACCCGCTTCTTATTTGCTTCTCCTGTTAGATTTGCAATTCTTTGGCCTGTATCTTTACTAAATTTGCCCACCTTGCTGTTTTTCTCTTGTCAGCCCCATCCCCTCACTTGTTTAAACATGATACACTGTGTGCATTTGTAGGTTAAGAATCCCGGCGGACTGCAGCACCGAGCTCAACCACAATGCCTCACTGTTTTTGCAGAGCGTCTTCGATAAACACGACAAGGTGAAGACGCCGCCACGGCACTCGCCCCTACACAACAGATTGCACTCACACACATACATCAGGTTTTTTTTTTTTTTCGACTTGATCAGTCTCAGTAATAATGATATAAAAAATGTTGTACAATGTATGCTGGGTCAACCGGGACAGAAGTAGGCCCAATGTTGCATTAATTGTGATCTGTGATCTGTTTTTATTAGCTGATATTATCTGATGATTTTATTTTAGGACAGAGATGGAGCCCTGAACCCCAGCGAGTTGAAGGACGTCTTTGATGTTTTTCCCTACATGCCATGGGGTCTGGACGTAAATAACACCGTGTGTACGAACGATCACGGCTGGATAACATACCAAGGCTTCATCTCTCAGTGGACGTGAGTTACTGTTAACCATGATGTTGATTATTTTTCTGTAACATCACATCCACAGGTCTTTTATTCCTTTATACCACAGCAATTTACCAATATTTAAAATTTGTTATGTATATTTCCATCGAAGCTCATGCACTGCATGTGTATGTATAAATATAGTATAATACCATACAGTAAAGTATACTATAGTAGAGTAGAGTATAGTGTACCGCAGTATACTGTGATACTATTGTATAGTGCAATGCAGTGTTTTATAGTATTAGACAGCACAGTATAGTATAGTAAAATATACTATAGTATAGTGCAATGCAGTGTTTTATAGTATAAGACAGCACAGTATAGTGTAGTAAAATAAACTATAGTATAGTGCAGTGCAGTGTTTTATAGTATGAGACAGCACAGTATAGTATAGTAAAATATACTATAGTATAGTGCTGTATAAAGTTGTATAGTGTAGAATAGTACAGTACAGTTTAGCACAGTATAATATAGTAGAGTACTATACAGTAAAGTATAGTATAGTACAGTATTGCACACTATACTGAGATACTATAGTACAGTGCAATATAGTGTATTTTATAGTATAAAACAGCACAGTATGGTACAGTATAGTACAATATAATATAGTATAGTACCATACAGTACAGTGTAATATAGTACAATATATAGTAATATGTAGTACAATACAGTACAATATAGTAAAGTACAGTAGAGTATAATATAGTATAGTGCATTGTAGTATAGTATCGTGTGGTATAGTGCAGTATAGTACAGTATAGTATATTACAGTACAGTATAGGATTGTATAAAAAACCTGCTATATTTCCATTCAAGCACATGCACTGCATGTGCAATTTAACTGATATTGACCAGTAAATGTTTATTTTTTGTGAGGCTCAAACCTAACATATTTATTGAGTGTAAGATATTGGGAATGAGAGGTTCAGATCTCAACTCTGAGGTGTGATAGGAAGAAACTCAGCACACCCCTGTGTTAGTTTTTACCTCTCTAATGCACAGTTTACATTTAGTGTAAATCTGAGAACGCTGAATTTTTCACCCCTTATATCTTACCATTTCTTGTGGTGAAAAATGTGACATTTTCAGACCTTCACTAAATTGGCACTGTGCGTTAGGGCAGTCAAGACTAACACCGGGATGTACTTAGTTTTGTCCTATCACCTTCCAAAGCTGAGGTCTGAGGGTGTTAGTATGTTGGAATTGAGTGGAAGCACTTACACTGGAGACTACTTCCATAAATGTCTCCTAACAGAAAACTTCACGATCTCAATGATTACACACGTTTTTAAATCCATTTATTATCCGTGTCTGGCATACAGAGTTCCTTATGAATGAGCTGTTACTATAGAAACGATAACGTATTAGAACGAGAGCATTAATATAAACCTGCGTTACTGTCAGAGCTGCTGTTCTAGAGAATTAATCAATATCTTCTGACCAATCAGGATCCAGAATTCAATAGCACTAATTATTGTAACGTTTGTCATGGTGGCAGGTTAACAACATATTTGGACGTCCAGAGGTGTCTGGAGTACCTTGGTTACCTTGGTTACTCAATCATAGCGGAGCAGGAGTCGCAGGCCGCTGCCATCACGGGTGGGTATTTCCACACATTTCTATTTCATGCCCATGTGTGACAGTTTCAATGCTATATTTAAACCTTTGACATATTACAGCAGGAAACATGTGTGTGTGTGTGTGTGTGTGTGCGTGTGTGTGTGTGTGTGTTTTCGTGTTTTCCACAGTGACCCGCAGTAAGTGTGTGGACCTGCAGCAGAAACAGACACAGCGCTGTGTGTTTCTCTGTAACGTCTTTGGCAGCAGTGGCAGTGGAAAGAGCAGCTTCCTGCAGGCCTTTATCGGACGCAACCTCAATGTACACACACACACACATACATAATACATATACCACACAACATGTGCACATGCACATACATACATGCTCTTAAATGTATTAGTGCACCAGTCACGTCAGTTTCCATATTATTTATTACTAATGGTAGTAAATAATAATAGTTTTTAATATTTAATATTATTTTAGAAAGATGGAAAACTGACTTTGTTTTGAAGACATTTTTACAAAACAAATATTGTGTGTGTGTGTGTGTCCTCCAGCGTCAGAAGACGATCAGAGACGAACACAAATCACACTATGCCATTAACATGGTGCATGTTTACGGTCAGGAGAAATACCTGCTGGTGAGACATTGCTCTCTTTTACTGTTCACATATTAATGTGTTTTTATTCATTATTATTATTAATATTATTATTATTATTATTATTATTATTATTTATAAAGATTTTTGAAGGAGCTACAATGTTAACGTAGATGTAACGTATCGTCTGTTTTTCTCTCCACAGCTGCGTGAAATCTGTTCGGATTTGGACTTCGTGTCCGAGTCTGATCTCTGCTGTGATGTTGTGTGTCTGATTTATGACATCAGCGACCCCGACTCGTTCAACTACTGTGTTCAAGTGTTTAAGGTGCGTTTACACCCCAGTGTACCTGCACACACACACGTCAAATATTTGACCCAAAAACAAAAAATTGGTGTGGTTCAGTGTTGGTGTTTTTTGAGGCAAAAAATTCAACATTCTCAGATTTTCACCAAATTCACACCTTGTGTTAGGGAGGTCAAGACTAACACAGGGGTGCACTTGGTTTCATCGTTTCACGCTCCAGAACTGAGATCTGACCACTTCATTATGTTGGACCTGTCCATGTATAGAGGAGAAGCTTATAAACTGATGAACAGACAGACAGATGGACAGACAGACTACCAGGTAGAGCAGTGGTCAGTCAGATAGATGGTGAAATGACCAGGCAAGCAGACAGTTAGACAGAAGGATGGAAAAAACAGGCATACAGACAGGTGACAAAAGAGGCAGACAGAAAGACAAAGGGACAGACAGCAAAACAGACGGCTGTCTGTCCAACATATGTGACTGACGGACAGACAGACAGACAGACAGACAGACCAACCTCTGTATGCACAGACAGAAAGCAGATGAATGGATCAATGGACAATGATCATTACATAGCAGTGAAGATTTCATGAAATTTTTCATCGATAAGGTTGAAAATATTAGATGTGAAATACAGGCCATTAAATTAAAACCGGACAGTACTGTAACAAACCCATTACATGACAATGTAGCAATATCAGATCAATGTTTAGAGTATTTTGCTTCGCTTAGAGAGACTGAACTAGCTACATTAATCTCTTCAGCCAATTCATCAACTTGCATACTAGATCCCGTACCTACATGTTTGTTTAAACAGATTTGTCCAGGAGTAATTGAACCATTTCTAAATATAATCAATTCTTCCCTAAGCACTGGCTATGTACCTAAATCACTTAAATTAGCAGTTATTAAACCCTTGATTAAAAAACCTGATCTTGACCCGTCTCAATTGTCCAGCTATAGACCAATATCAAATCTCCCCTTCATCGCTAAGATTTTAGAAAAGGTTGTAGCAAAGCAGTTATGCTCGTACTTAGATAGGAATAACATTCATGAAATGTATCAGTCAGGGTTTAGACCTCATCATAGCACAGAGACAGCATTAGTTAAAGTAGTAAATGACCTTCTACTGACCTACGATCAGGGTTGTGTCTCTCTGCTTGTGTTACTCGACCTTAGTGCAGCTTTTGATACTATAGATCACACTATTCTCCTTGATAGATTAGAAAATGTTGTTGGTATTAAGGGAACAGTCCTCTCCTGGCTCAGGTCTTATCTGACCGATCGTTATCAGTTCGTAGATGTAAATGGTGAATTCTCCATGCGTACTGAGGTTACTTTTGGAGTTCCACAGGGTTCTGTTTTAGGCCCACTGCTCTTTACTTTATATATGCTACCCCTAGGTCAAATTATTCGTAAACATGGAATTAGCTTCCACTGTTATGCTGATGATACACAGTTGTATGTTTCAGCGAAGCCAGAGGACAGACAGAAGCTTAGTAAAGCTGAGGATTGTGTAAAGGACATTAGACATTGGATGTTAACTAACTTCCTTCTACTTAATTCTGATAAAACAGAAATACTTTTATTAGGCCCACGTGTAGCTAGAAGTAATCTTTCTGATCACATGGTTACTCTGGATGGTCTTTCTGTTTCATCATGTGCAGCAGTTAAAGACCTTGGAGTGATTATTGACTCCAGCCTATCATTTGATGCTCATGTAGATAATATTACTAGGATAGCCTTCTTTCATCTCAGAAATATTTCTAAAATAAGAAACATATTGTCACTACATGATGCGGAAATACTAGTTCATGCATTCGTCACCTCTAGATTAGATTACTGTAATGCCTTACTGTCTGGATGTTCCAGTAGGAATATAAATAAGCTCCAGTTAGTCCAGAATGCAGCTGCTAGAGTCCTAACTAGAACTAGAAGGTACGACCATATCACACCGATATTATAAATACTGCATTGGCTCCCAGTAAAATCTCGCATTAACTATAAAATACTTTTATTAACCTATAAAGCACTAAATGGTCTCGCGCCACAATATCTAAGCGACCTTTTGGTTTTATATAATCCGCCACGCCTACTTAGATCAAAAGATGCAGGCTATTTGACAGTACCTCGAATAGTGAAGGCTACAGCAGGGGGAAGAGCTTTCTCTTATAGAGCCCCACAGTTATGGAACAGTCTTCCTATTAGTGTTCGGGACTCAGACACAGTCTCAGTGTTTAAGTCTAGGCTTAAAACGTATTTGTTTACTCAAGCCTACCCTGACTAGATTCTGTTCTACTACTTCGCAGTCATAATTATCTTTTTTCTCCCTCTCTCCTTTCGCCGAGCCCCACATGAATTTATGGAGATACTAGAGATCCAGATCCTTTCTGCCTCTGGATGGAGCTCAAATCTTCTCTAATTCCAGACTGCTGGGACTACGGCTGCTCCTAAGGCCATACAGACTTCATATAAATCCATAATGAACTTTTTCACACTATCTGTTGTTACCCAGATGAGGATGGGTTCCCTTCTGAGTCGGGTTCCTCTCAAGGTTTCTTCCTCTTAAAACATCTTAGGGAGTTTTTCCTTGCCACCGTCGCCACTCAGTGGCTTGCTCAGTTGGGATAAATTCGCACCTTTAATATCTGTATACCATGTTGATATTTCTGTAAAGCTGCTTTGAGACAATGTCTATTGTAAAAAGCGCTATACAAATAAAATTGAATTGAATTGACTGGCAGACAAATAGCAAGACAGGCAGATGGACATACAGCCTAGCATTTATCTATCTGTTTTATTTAACTGTCTGTCTCACTGTCTGTCTGTGTGATTAATCATCTGCATATCTAGACAGACAGTGAGACAGATGGTGAGACAGGCGGTTAAACACACAGATAGAAAGACAGATGGTGATACAGGCAGTTAAACACACAGACAGGTCTATCGGTATAGCTATCTACAGCAATAACGATGTATAAACTATGTGCGCTCGTGTGTGTGTGTGTGTCTGTGTGTAGCAGTGTTTTGCGGACAGTAAGCTGCCATGTCTGATGGTGGCGATGAAGTCAGACCTGCAGGAGGAGAAACAGCAGCACAGTGTCACACCTCTGGAGTTTTGCAGAACACACATGGTTCCTCCACCGCAAGCGTATAGCGTTAACACGGCGGCTACGCCCAGTCGAGACGTCTTCATCAAAATCGCCACCATTGCCACATACCCGTCAGTACACACACACACACACACACACACACACACACACACACACACACACACACACACACACACTTTGACCTCTCTGGCCTGTAAATACATCTGCTCTGAGAGTTTAGTGTTTTTTCACTTATTGTTTATGATGAAAGCATCTTACTCTGTGTGTGTGTGTGTGTGTCGCAGTCACCTGCGTCTGCGCTGCATGTGTACCTGTAACAGGTGCACCTTCTGCCTCTGTCAGAACTTCCTGAACTCAGAGCTCCTCCACGCTGTAAAAGCCAAAATCTACACACTCGTCTTCAGCAGGTTCTCCTCTTCTCCTCTTATCTCTATCTTTAATCCAATGTTCACATAATTCTGTCCTTTTCTATCCTCCTTATTCTGCTCTGTTAGTCTTCAGCATCTACAGTCAGGTGTGTAAATGTTACAATGATTCAATTTAAATCAGATTCCTTAGGAAACTATACAGTGCACCAAAGAAATCTTGTTTCAGTTTGATTCTTGATTGTTAATGATGAATAAACCATTCATGATTATATGTTTATTACCATGATCCACTTCAGTTCTGAATCTTTAGGAAACGATTCACTGCGTCATGAAAAATCAACTTTCAGAATGATGCATTTTAGTTTGATTCATAATGAATAACTGTGTTTATTACCACAATTCTCTTCAATTATGAGGAAATGATTCAGTGCAGACTGTAACCTCAAATTTCAGAAGGATTCATTACAGTTTGATTCTTAATAAATGATTAAGTTTATTACCACGATCCACTTCAATTATGAATCTTTAGGAAACGATTCACTGCATCATAAAGTCTCGACTTTATTCCCGAATTATTCATTTCAACTTGATAATCTTCATAAATGAATACATTTTTATTGCAATGACTCAGTTCAATTATGAATCTTTAGGAAACTATTCAGTTTGTCATGAAAGCTCACCTTCCAGAATGATTCATTTCAATTTGATTCTTTTTGTAAATTATTCAGTGTGTTATCATGATTACCTTAAATTATGAGTCTTTAGCAAATGATTCAGTGAGTTATGAAACGTTTGAAATGGTTTAGGAAATATATAAGTGGAGACTGGTATTTAACAGATGCAGAATGATTCATTTCAGTTTGACCAGTTTCATTCTTTATTCAGATTCACTTCAATTATGAGTCTTTCGTAAGCTATTCAGTGAAAATTTTTGTGATTCTGGTTCTTAATCATTCATGAAATGATTCAATTTATTACCACAATCAACTTCAATTGAATGATTCATTCACAGTCTCAACTTCCAGAGTCACTCATTTCAATTTGACTCTTCATAAATTAATAAATTCAGTTTACCACGATTCACTTCAATTATGAATCTTTAGGAAAGAGTTCACGGCATCACTGAATTCACAAGTTTCAGAATGATTCATTTCGGTTTGGTTCTGGTTCCTAATGAACGATTTAATCTATTATCATGATTCACGTCACTGGTTTAGGAAGCAAATCAGTGCATGTCCAAAACAAATCATTATTTGTTTTGAGTCTCTCAATTTCGATTCCTTAGGAAACAATTTAGGATTTTGATTCTTTGGGAACCTGTTTGATTCAATTCTGATACTAGGAAATGATTCAGTTCATTACAAACTCTCAAAATTCACCACTTTTCAGTTTTATTACATTATTATTATTTTTTTAATGAAATGATTCAATCAGGTCATGAAATCTCAAATGTCACAATGATTCAATTTTGATTCAATTTGAAAATTTAACTGGATTTGATTCTAAACACAATTCAGAACGTTTTTAAACACACAAGTGTGACTCAGGAAACAGTTTACACACTGTAGTGAAATATTATTATTATAGTTTTGGCCAAAAAAAGAGAATAATAATGTTAGTAAAGGATAAACCTGTGTAATTGCAGTTGCGCGTGTGTGTGCGTGTAAAGTGTGATGCACTTGGAAGTGTTTACTCTGACACAGTGTTTGTGATGTGGTAATGAAGTTTCTCTAATCAGTGTGCGGTCCACTGTTTAATTTCCTTCCGTGTGTCTGCTTTCACTCTACAGAGGAAGTTGTGTCTGATCATCTGCACACTGCAACTTTCATCTAATTCCTCTGTCTTTAATTATAATTATATTATATTATAGTTATTATCCTCCTCACACACACTGCCATTGTGCTGCTGTAGTCCTGAGAGCTTTAAATAAAAAACGGAGGAAAAAGAAATGCTCCAGTCAAATCGTGTTTGATGTCCAAATTTTGGTTTGGAGGCACGAGCATAATAATAATAATAATAATAATAATAATTATTATTATTATTATTATTATTATTATTATTATTATTTGTCCTTATCATTCACAAAAGAGATAAATCAATAAAGTTATATTAGTAGCAAAAATACTATATATATATAAATGTTAGAATACACTAAAATATACAATTTAAATAATTAACTTCACTCAAAATAAATATAAATGTGTAAATATGTTTAATAAATAAATAAATAATAAATATAGTAAATAAAAAGACAAACAAATTATTCTATTCTAACTAAAAAACACTGAACGTTTACTTCCTGAATTCTCTCTTTTTTTTATTTATGTTGTTTATAAAATCTTAAATTTTATTTAATGTGTTAATTATTGACATGTAGTGTGTTTGTGACTCTTCATCATCAGCATCATCATCATGACACCTTTCACATGATGTTGTGTGTGTGTGTGTCTGTGTGTGTTTCTCTCTTCCTCTTTCATGTTGCTTCACTCCCTATTCTCATCGAATTTCACACATCTGGTTTTTACACAGCTTCCTCCTGTCCATTACTCTGTGTGTGTGTGTGTGTCTGTGTCCTCCAGCATCAGAAGACATGTGTGAGAGAGAGAGTGAGTGTGTTTGTGTTGGCCGGTCTGTCTCTGGGCATATGCACATACAGTCCCTCCACTAATATTGGCACCCTTGGTAAATATGAGCAAAGAAGGCTTTGAAAAATTGTCTTTATGTTGAACCTTTTGATCTTTTGTTAAAAAAATTCACAAAAATACTCTGCTCTCATGGATATCAAACAATTGCAAACACAAAACGGGTTTATCAAGAAAATCTGTTACATATAGGTGTGCAACAATTATTGGCACTCCTATGAATTCATATGAGAAAACTATATTTGAAATATATTCCCATTGATATTTTACATTTTTTAGTACACCTGGGTGACTAGGAACAGGAAATTGTTCAACCATGACTTCCTGTTTCAGAGTGGTGGAAATAAGTATTGAACACGTCAACATTTTTTTTCAGTAAATATATTTCAAATGAGGCTATTCACATGAAATTTTCACCAGATATCAGTATTAACTCAAGAAATCTGGAAATATAAAGAATTCACAACATTAAAGTCCATAAATAAAGTTATGTGTAATAAAGTGGAATGACACAGGAAAAAAGTATTGAACACGATAATAAAAAGAAGTTCTCCAAGGCATGGAACCAGCTGAAATCTGTAAGTAATTATACTCCCTATCTGTGCAAATTAATATCAGATGTTTTAGTAAATTGATGGTCTATAAAACGGCTTTTCATTACCAAAGTGTCACACAAGAAACATCTCATGATGGGTAAAAGCAAAGAGGTCTCCCAAGACCTTCACAACCTTATTGTTGCAAAACATATTTATGAAATCGGATACAGGCGTATTTCAAAACTTCTGAATCCTCCAGTAAGCATCACTGGGGCCATTATCCGCAAGTGGAAGCAACATCACTCCGTCATCAACCGGCCATGCACAAGAGCTCCTTGCAAGATTTCTGACCAGGGAGTCAAAAGAATAGTCAGAAGATTAGCCCAAGAGCCAAGGACCACTCGGAAAGAGCTCCAGAAACACTTGGAGGCAGTAGGTGCCATCATCACAGAAAAAACAATAGGCAATGCACTCCACCACTCACGCTCACCTCGCAAGACTCCATTACTAAAGAAAAGGCATGTCAAAGCTCGTTTAAAGTTTGCTACAACTCATTTGGACAAGCCTATGAAATACTGGGAGAGTGTAGTCTGGTCAGCCGAGAGCAAAATTTTACTTTTTGGCTGTCATACTACACACCATGTTTGGAGAAGAAATGGAACTGCACATCACCTTAACACACTATACCAACAGTGAAGTTTGGAGGTGGAAGCATCATGGTGTGGGGCTGTTTTTCATCGCATGGTACTGGCAGACTTCATATAATTGAAGGAACGATGAATGGAGCCTTTCACCGGGAGATTCTTGAGAAGAATCTGCTGCCATCCACCAGGATGATGAAGATGAGACGTGGGTGGACCTTCCAGCAGGACAACGATCCAAAGCATACAGCAAAGAAAACTCTCAACTGGTTTCAGAGAAAAAAAAAATCAAGGTGTTCGAATGGCCCAGTCAATCACCTGACTTGAATCCAATTGAACAAAATTTAAAGAAAATATATTTAGAACAATGGGCCAAAATCACACCTGAATACTGTGGCCAATTAATTTCTTCATACAGGAAGCGTCTTGAAGCTGTCATTACAAACAAAGACTTCTCCACTAAGTATTAAATACATTTCAGTTAGCGAGTTGAATACTTTTTTCCTGTATCATTACACTTTATTACACATAACTTCATTTATGGACTTTAATGTTGTGAATTCTTTATATTTCTGGATTTCTTGAGTTAATACTGATGTCTGGTGAAAATGTCATGTGAATAACCTCAAAATATATTTACTGAAAAAAACATTGACGTGTCCAATACTTGTTTCCCCCACTGTAAATATGAGGTAACACATAGGCCAAATTCCCTTAGTCATTCATAACAATGGGTAAGACCAAGGAATATAGCTGTGATGTGCGGCAAAAGGTTGTTGAGCTTCACAAAATGGGAAGTGGCTATAAGAAAATAGCACAAGCATTGAAAATGCCCATTTCCACCAATAAATGTTATGAATCGACCTGGAATTGGACGTGTGTCTATATTGTCTCAATGCACTGTGAAAAGGATGGTTCGAGTGGCCAAAAAATCTCCAAGGATCACAGCTGGAGAATTGCAGAAGTTAGTTGCATCTTGGGGTCAGAAAGTCTCCAAAACTACAATCCGAAGTCACCACAAGTTGTTTGGAAGGGTTTCAAGAAAAAAGCCTCTACTCTCATCCAAAAACAAACTCAAGCATCTTCAGTTTGCCAGACACTACTGGAACTTCAAATGGGATAGGGTTCTATGGTCAGATAAAACCAAATTAGAGCTTTTTGGCAATAAACACCAGAGGTGGTTTTGGTGCACACAGAGAGTTAGCCATATGGAAAAGTATCTTATGCCCACGGTTAAATATAGTGGAGGCTTTTTAATGTTTTGGGGCTGTTTTTCTGCCAGAGGACCTGGACATTTTGTTAGGATACACGGCATCATGGACTCTATCAAACATCAACAGATATTAAATGAAAACCTGACTGCCTCTTGCAGAAAGCTTAAAATGGGCCGTGGTTGGATCTTCCAGCAGGACAATGATCCAAAACATACATCAAAATCAACACAACAATGGTTTACTGACCACAAAATCAAGGTCCTGCCATGGCCATCCCAGTCCCCTGACTTGAAACCCATAGAAAACCTGTTGGGTGAACTGAAGAGGAGAGTCCACCAACATGGAGCTCGAAATTTGAAGGATCTGGAGAGATTCTGTATGGAGGAATGATTTCAGATCCCTTGCCATGTATTCTCCAACCTCATCAGGCATTATAGGAGAAGACTCCGCTGTTATCTCGGCAAAGGGAGGTTGCACAAAGTACTGACTAAACGGGTGCCAGTAATTGTTGGATAAACCTGTGTTGTGTTTGCAGTATTTTTGTTAATTTTTGAACAAAAGGTTAAACAATGAAGACAATTTTTCACAGCCTTCTTTGCTCATATTTACCAAGGGTGCCAATATTAGTGGAGGGCACTTTGTGTGTGTGTGTGAGAGAGAGAGACAGTAATTGTATAATAATTTATAATATTATCACGATCATTATTTCTACTGTTTATATCAACTTTCATGTTTGTTTTGCTCTCTCTCTCTCTCTCTCTCTTTCTTTTCTCTGTCATGTTTCTTACTTTGTTTCTTGTTATCTCTCTTTTTGTATCTCCTTTTTATCTCACTTCCTTTTACTGTCTTTATCTCCCGCTCTCTATCTTTCTGCTGTTATACGTCTGTTTTTCTTTATCTGTCTCTCTGCATCTCTCAATATTTTTTCTTGTCTTTGATATTCGCCCTCTCTCTCTGCCTTTGTCCCTTGCGCTTTCTCATAATCTCTCTCTATCCTTCTCTCTCATTCATCTGTCACTTTTTCTCAACTTCCATTTAATTTCTCCCCCTGATGAGTTCTCTCACTTTGTACACATATCTCTCTTTCTCTATTTATTTTTTGCTTTATCCTTCTGTCTGTCTGTTGGTCTTGTTGTTCATCTCAATCTCTACATCTCTCTCTTACTGTATCTCTTGGGTTACTTTTCTCCAACTGTCTGTCCCTCTCTCCATTTATCTTTTAACTCTCCCTCTCTCTTTATTCCTCTCTCTGTTTCTACTGTCTCTACCTACCTATCTATCTATCTCTTTTTATCCATTTATCTGTCTCTATTCATCTCTCTCCCTCTTTATTTTTATATCTATATCTCTTTATTAATCCCCCCTCTCTCTCTTTATCCGTGTCTCTCTCTCTTTATCCCTCTCTCACCCTCTTTATCCTTGTCTCTCTTTATCCCTCCCTCACACTCTTTATCCCTGCCTCTCTCTTTATCCCTCTCTCCCCCTCTTTATCCCTCTCTCACCCTCTTTATCCCTCTCTGCCTCTTTATTTCTATCTCTGTTTATCCCTCTCTCACCCTCTTTATCCCTCTATCTGCCTCTTTATTTCTATATCTCTATCTCCCTCTTTATCCTTCTCTTCCTGTCTCTCCCTTTTTTTCTGTTTCTCTCTCCCTCTTTATCCCTCTGTCTCTCTCTTTATCCCTCCCTCACCCTCTTTATTTCTATATCTCTATCTCTCTGTCTCCCTCTTTATCCCTCTCCCTCATTACCCTTCTCTTTCCCTTTCTGTCTCTCCCTCTTTTTCTGTCTCTCTCTCTCTCTCTTTATCCATCTCTCCCTCTTTATCCCACTCTTTCCCCTCTCCTTCTCTCTATCCCCCCTCACTCTCTCTTTCTCAGGGTGGTTCCCCTGGTGGATCTTCATGGGTCGTTGTTGTTGTTGAAGGTCAGTTGTGGAACGGCTCTATTTGCTCTGCTGGGCTTCAGCGTGTACCGAGTGCTGATTAAACCCCGGTGATACACACCCACACACAATCACACACACCCACACACACCCACACACACACAATCACACACACCCCCACACGCACCCACACACACTCACACACACCCACAATCACACACACCCACACACACCGACACAAACACGCACCCACACTCTCACACACACCCCCCCACACACACCCACACACAATCACACACACTCACACACCCACACACACATCCACACACACACACACACACACACAATCACACACGCACCCACACACACACCCACACTCTCACACACACCCCCCCACACACACCCACACACACCCACACACACACCCACACACATCCACACACAAATCCACACACACATCCACACACACACACCCACACAATCACACACACCCCCACACGCACCCACACACCCACCCACACTCTCACACACACCCCCCCACACACACCCACACACATCCACACACACATCCACACACACCCACACAATCACACACACCCCCACACCCCCACACGCACCCACACACACACACACACACTCTCACACACCCCCCCCCACACACACACCCACACACACATCCACACACACACACACCCACACAATCACACACACCCCCACACGCACCCACACACACACACCCACACTCTCACACACACCCCCCCACACACACCCCCACACCCCCACACGCACCCACACACACACCCACACTCTCACACACACCCCCCCACATCCACACACACACCCACACACACATCCACACACACATCCACACACACACACACCTGAGTGAGTTACTGTATGAGATATAAGTCTGTTCTGCTCTGTGGATCTTTTTTTTTTTTTTTTTTAACAGAATCACTATAAAGCTCGACCTGCTGAAGCTTTACTGAAGGGATGTTTTTGGTAATGAGTGTTATTAACAGAAAGTTTTTTTTTTCACCTGAATGCAAAAGTTTGTTTGTTTTTTAATAAATAAGAAACTTGTTGGTTTATTAATAGTACAACCTTTATTTAATTTTTTAAATCGAGCGCAGAACAATTCAGCTTCAAGATTAAACGCAAAGCAAATGCAGACAGAAAAAGCACAAAATGTGATCTGTAATGAAGTTGATATTATTTGTGTAATGCTTTTTATATTTATAGAAGAATAACATACTGTTCACGATTACACAAGATTCATTTCACAAGCACTAGTACAGGAAAAACAGAAATGTTACGAAAATTCCTCTTTTTTTCCTCTTTTTCAGCTCTGATCATCAAAACACAAATAAAATATAAAACTTAATAAAACTGATAAAAACGATTTGCTCATAAAAGCTATTTTAGATGAAAGGATGTAAATAAATAGATGAGATGAAAACTAGAACTAAGATCTAAAACACACACACACACACACACACACACACAAACATACACACAGTTCTTTCACATGGGTGTGACTCAGTTTTTCTCTCACTTGTGTCCTGTTTACGACTTTCATTTCATCACCTTTCTAAAATTTGCACTCGGGTCTGAAACTCTGAACTTTTTTTTTTCAGCACAAGAAAAAAAAAACAACATACAATTATTTTTTAAAAAAGATACATTTTTCAACAGTATCTGACGTACTTCATTATATATTTTCAGAAAATCATATGAGAATTCATGAATAACAATGTCAAAATATTGAAAATGTCAATGTAACATATGAAAAATGCATTTTAAAAAATATCAGAAAGAAAATATGTAAATATTAGGATTAGGGGATGTGTTAGTTTTATATATAGAAATATTTTAATAAGGTATTAAATATTAAATCTCAGTGGGTCATTTAAGCATCTATTACTATTTTATTTATATTTTTGTTTAATTATTTCTGTTTTTTATTTTCACACTGAGCTGCATCTTAAATGTATAAAAGGTGCAATATATATATATATATATATATATAACTTTATTATTATTATTATAAGTTTTTTAAGTATAATATTATATTATAGTATATTTAAGTATAATAGTATAATATAAAATAGTACATATATAAATATATACTTATATATACTTAATTATATATTCTATTTATAAATAAATAGTATATATAAATCAAAAGATTTATTAGAATTTAGTTACTAATTTATTAATCAACTGTCATATTAACTTACTAGAGCTCAAAGCGTCTGGCTCAGTGATTAAATATAAACATTTCTGAATTTTTTTTGAACATTTTAGTGAATTAACCTCTAGAAAGATTTGAGATTTCAAAGGTCAGAGGTCACACCTTAGTTGATATCAGTTGATGTAGGGATTCTCTTTCTTCGGCTGAACGTAGAGAGATGAGATGTCATCCTCCTGCACGCGAGAGTTCATCTTCTCTCGCACGCCATTCATCTCCTCATAGATGGGAATCGAGAGCTGTGGCTTGGTCTGATGTCCTCTACTTGGCTTCATCTGAGAGAGAGAGAGAGAGAGAGAGAGAGAGAGAGAGAGAGAGAGAGAGAGAGAGAAACAGACAGACAGTGAGAGAGAGAGAGAGAGAGAGAGAGAGAGAGAGAGAGTGTGAGAGAGAGAGAGAGTGTGTGTGTGAAAAAGAGAGAGAGAGACAGACAGACAGACAGAGAGACAGTGTGAGAGAGAGAGAGAGAGAGAGGGAGAGAAACAGACAGACAGTAAGAGAGAGAGAAAAACAGACAGTGAGAGAGAGAGTGAGAGAGAGAGTGTGTGAGAGAGAGTGAGTGAGAGAGAGAGAGAGAGATAGCGAGAGAGATATTGAGAGAGAGAAACAGACAGACAGTGAGAGAGAGTGAGAGAGAAACAGTGAGAGAGAGAAACAGACACACAGAGAGGGACAGGAAGTGACTATTAGGGAGTGGTTCACACACACTTTCAGAAGGTGTAAATAAATCAACGGCCTCCTCAAACCACAATGGATACAAACAAACACACATACACACACACACAGACACACACACACACAGCACATAGGTGGTGTCTTAAAACTCACACTCACACACAGTGAGCTTCCTGGGCGAGATTTACAGGTTTGATTTGCACCATCAGAACTGAACTGTGTGTAAACAGTGATATTGAACTAACAGTGGAAAATTAACGATTAAAAATAGGTGACAAATTAACACTTACACTCATCTCACTAATAAAGCACACACACACACACACACACACACACAGGTACTCACACAGTGCACTGCAGTGAGGATGAGGATGATGAAGAAGAGCAGTCCTGCTGCAGCAGACAGAGAGAACAGTAGTGGTGTGTAACTGTAGCAGCTACACGGCTCGATATCTACAAACACACGATATCACTCACTATAACATTGTTTTATTATAATATTAACTACAACACTACTACAATAATATTACACAAGTGTCATACAGTGTTACATACACTCACCGGCCGCTTTATTAGGAACACATGTACACAGTTCAACATTCACATCGAACATTGGGGGAAAAATGTGACGGGTTGTTTGAGTATTTCAGAAACTGCTCATCTCGGTCGATTTTCACACACCACTGTGTGGTCACTAGAGTTCACACAGAATGGTGCGAAAAACAAAACAACAAGGTGTTTCTGTAGGCAGGGACGCCTTGCTGATGAGGCTGGATCGAGCTGACAGGAAGGCTATGGTAACTTAAATAATCACTCTCTACAACCGTAGTGAGCAGAAGAGCATCTCAACATGCTGAACCTTGAGGTGGATGGACACAACAGCAGCAGCAGCAGAAGACCACATCGGGTTCCTCTCCGCTCAGACAAGAACAGGGATCTGAGGCTACAACCCACAACCCCCTGCTAAACTGAACAGACTGGGAAAAAAACCACACATCGCTACTCTACATCCTGAACCTGAATCATTTCGGCTCCTCTGATATGCGAATTGACCCGTATAGTGTCACTTCAAAGAGTCGACTCATTTGCAAACATTATCATTACTCTACATCGTACAAATCTTTAAAGATTTGCACAATTTGATTATATACCTCTTTTGTGTGTGAGCATGCACAATAGCATTAGAGAATCAAACACTGCTACATTTTCAGGGACAAAAATGCAAAGGAAATGATTTTAGCTCTTAGGTATGATTTCAGCTTTAGATATGTGAATCAAGTCCCATAAAGAGTCCGCTCAACGAGTCGACTCTTTCACAAATACATCACTACTGTATAACCTACAAACCTGATAATACTCTTTAAATACTTGTGTAATTTGCTTATACTAAGCTTTGTGTGTGTGTGTGTGTGTGTTTGTGTGTGTGCAAAGTGAACTTATGCCTCAGCATACTGTAAACAGCCATAAAGTGTAGTTATTTTGGGAAGTGGTGTCAGAGTGAGACTGAAAAAGCAGTGTGACTTTTCTGTCCTGTAGTGATGGGAGACTGAAAGCAACAGTGCTCTAAACTTACACACAACACAATAACACCTTTTCTTTTAGCATATTATGGTAGGACAGGACAACACAGACACACTTCACTAACAGTAATGACGTTCATTTCAGTCAAATATGTCATAACCGTGTGCAGGTGAACTTCGGTGTCAAGTACATTCATATCATCGATGAATCAATAACACAAATGCTTTGGTCGTGGTGACCCCTGAAGAGGCGGAGCTTCACAGTTCAGAAGATCGTCTGAAAATCCAAAATGGAGGAAGCACTAATTTGAGCAAAATGCAGGTGTGACAGTTTCTATAAACTCCACAATCCAATAAGTCAGTAGGAGGCAGGATTATAGGGCTTTTAATTATTATTATTATTTGTTTTACTGTTTATTGGTTGGTAAGTTACAAGATTCGATTCAACTAAATTGTCCTACAGCTTTTTTGGCCACGTCCACTTTTACTTGACCTTGACTGGCCCCATGAGGAGTGATGAGAACGTTGTACTTACGGTAATCCTGGACGTACAGGATGAACTTGTTCCCCGACAGGTTCTTAAAGCCTGTGGCTTTGTTGTAGTGGAACCTGCACATGTAAATGTCGGTGTCGTAGCCCTGCAAGTGCGTGATGCTCACGTTGATGCTTCGGTTCTTGGGTTCAGTTGTCTCCGAGATGCGATCCTTAAATGTGATATCTTTAACAGTGGGCTCCCCTAGGAAGTTGTGATACAGCACTTCTCTCTTTTTAAGCCATTCACGAGTCAGAGAAAAAGCAAACGGCTTCTCGGACCTTTCAGGAGGCACGCAGGAGAACTCGATGGAGGAGTTGCGATGTGCGTGGAAATGCACCATATCGCCAAACGCTGGAGAGAAAATGGATATTGTTATTAAAGATACAGACAGGACGGAGATATGAGGTTAATGTATACTTCACCGTCTTGCTCTTTGCTACAACTTCATCTAAGGCAGTAGTCACCAACCCTGTTCCTGGAGATCTACCTTCCTAACCATAATCGTTCCCACATGTCCATCTAATCATCGCCTTAAGAAGTTCTTGATCAACTAAAACAGGTGTGCTAGATTTTGGTTGGAGATGAAACCTACAGGGAGGTAGATCTTAAGGAAGAAGGTTGGTGACTACTGCCTTAGATGAAGTTGCTCTAAGACTACCTTCTTGAGCAAGTATAGTTGATATATACAGTATATGTGCAAAAGTATGTGCACCCCTGACCATTACACCCATGTCCTTATTGAATATCTCATTCCTGATTTATTCCCTTTTGCTATTATAATAAACCCCACTTTTCCGCAAAGTCTTTCCACTAGATTTTGGGGCGTGGCTGTGGGGATTTATGTTCATTCAGCTACAAAAGCATTAGTGAGGTTGAGGTCAGGCACTGATGTTGAGTAAGGAGACTCCAGTTCCAGTTCATCTCAAAGGTGGTCAGTGGGATTGAGGTCAGAGCTCTGTGTAGGACACTCAAGTTCTTCCACTTTCTTCCAACCTTAACACACCATGTCTTCATGGAGCTCGCTTTGTGCACGTGCTGGACCAGCGTTTGGGCCTCTTAGTTCCAGTGAAGGGAAACTGTAATGCTACAGCACACAATGACATTCTAGACAAATGTGTGCTTCCGATTTTGTGGTAACAGTTTGGGGAAGGAACAAGTTACGGATTTGATGGTCAGGTGTCCACACGCTTTTGGCCGTACAGTGTAACTTTACTTATGAAAATGATTTTCTATAGGATAAAACTGTCTATAAACAGGACATTTTGTAAATTTTTTAACCCCAGTTTAGTTTTTAACCTGAACACAAATCATTACAGGTAATACCGTATTTTAATAAACATAAACTTAATAAACGTATCATGATGTTTGTTACACTGCGAGGATGTATATTAGAAATTAAAGAAAGCTTCCCAAACCTCACATTTCTGCATCTCATTAAAGCTAATTAGCTGTAGATCTGAATTTTGTTTTAATCTGTGGTGATTAACACTGATGCACGTAATCACTAATTGCACATTTTGTCGTCAGCTTCGTTTAATCAAATTCTGTTTATTTTTTAAAACTTTATTAACATGACAAAAGGTGTAAAAGAAAGTCTAAGTTTCTGTTCATTTAAGCAACAATTTAAAGTGCAATAAAACAGCGGAATAATTTCTCTAAGCATTGCAATTAGTATTAATTTTATCCATCAGCACACAGGACACAGATCGGACTTTTAAACATTTTCTTTGTATCTGGATATTTAGATTGGATTCTGAACACTGGATGGTTATTTTTAAAACTAACAAGAGCCAGAATCCCTTTTTCTGAAATTAAAGCATGTATATTTTTACCAAATATAGAGTTATTTTGTACACGAGTATTTAGTCCATATTTCACAAAAGGCATATTTAGGGACTTTACTGCATTTTAAATTAATGTTATGAAGAAAAATATTTGTTTTCTTTACAAAAAAAAAAAAACAGTGTACAATCTGATCAAGATTTGATTTAACAACAATAATTATTATTATATAAAATTATTGTATTTAAATATTTTTTATAGCAATTTTATTCTATTTGCATTATTTGCATATTATTTAAGTCGCTTTCTAAAAATCTGAGACAGTAATCAGAAAAAACAAAATAAAGTGTAACAAAATAAAGTGCTAAATATACACGACACACACAAATCAGAATTAATCAGACATGTGACACGGTAATAAACATCAACATGGCTCAAACACACACTATATCCTCATGAAGAGTGTTATGCAACATTAGGGCACAATATTAACACACTCTCGCTAGTTTTAACCTCATGAAGTGTGTTAATCAAGTGCTGACACATGTTGATTGTGTGCTCTCACACACCTGATTGATTGCTTTAACACACTTTCAGATTATTAACACTGATTAAATATCGATAAAGTGTTTTAACGAGACGGCTAAATTACAAAAACATCAAGTGTTCTTGCATAACGGTTTCTCAAGATACACATCATATGTACAGAGCATTCCACACACACACACACTACAGTGATGCCTGTGTGTGTACTAGTTATGTATATTATAAAGATTATTTAATGACATAAATGTTACCTGTGGATAAAAAGGTGATGAGGTAGACAAAAATCTGGTGACGCTTCAGCAGCCACTTGTCCATCACTATCCGTATGACTTTCTCACCCGCGGTACCGAAATAAAACTGACTCCACTACTGGTGTGTGTGTGTGTACATACTTGCGTTGGGGGCAGGAACAGGAAATCCTCGTAAGTTTCAGTGGCTCATGCAACCGTTTTGCTCAAAAAAGAAAAGAAAAAGTAAAGCGCAAAGTAACAGCAGGTGTTTTTTCCCCAGCACTTTACATCATTTTTTGATGTTTGTACAAACAACAAAATACTAAATTAAACTATTAAATAGCCTTAATAACTAAATTAGAGCTAATAGATGTAGATGTGGTGTGATGAATGTACAGTGGTGCTCAAAAGTTTGTGATATGATAGAACTTTCTATATTTCTACATAAACATGACCTAAAACATCATCAGACTGTCACACAAGTCTTAAAAGTATATAAACAGAACCCAATTAAACAAATGAGACAAAAAAATATTATACTTGGTCATTTATTTATTGACGAAAATGATCCAATGTTACATACAGTGCATCCGGAAAGTATTCACAGCGCTTCACTTTTTCCACATTTTGTTATGTTACAGTCTTATTCCAAAATGGATTAAATCCATTATTTTCCTCAAAATTCTACAAACAATACGCCATAATGACAATGTGAAAGAAGTTTGTTTGAAATCTTTGCAAATTTATTAAAAATAAAAAACAAAAAAAATCACATGTACATAAGTATTCACAGCCTTTGCCATGACACTCAAAATTGAGCTCAGGTGCATCCTGTTTCCACTGATCATCCTTGAGATGTTTCTACAACTTGATTGGAGTCCACCTGTGGTGAATTCAGTTGATTGGACATGATTTGGAAAGGCGCACACCTGTCTATATAACGTCCCACAGTTAACAATGCATGTCAGAGCACAAACCAAGCCATGAAGTCCAAGGAATTGTCTGAAGACCTCCGAGACAGGACTGTATCGAGGCACAGATCTGGGGAAGGGTACAGAAACATTTCTGCAGCATTGAAGGTCCCAATGAGCACAGTGGCCTCCATCATCCGTAAATGGAAGAAGTTTGGAACCACCAGGACTCTTCCTAGAGCTGGCCGCCGGGCCAAACTGAGCGATTGGGGAGAAGGGCCTTAGTCAGGGAGGTGACCAAAAACCCGATGGTCACTCTGACAGAGCTCCAGCGTGTCTCTGTGGAGAGAGGAGAACCTTCCAGAAGAACAACCATCTCTGCAGCACTCCACCAATCAGGCCTGTATGGTAGAGTGGCCAGATGGAAGCCACTGCTCAGTAAAAGGCACATGCAGGCCACCTAGAGGACTCTCAGACCATGAGAAACAAAATTCTCTGGTCTGGTGAAACAAAGATTGAACTCTTTGGCCTGAATGGCAAGCGTCATGTCTGGAGGAAACCAGGCACCACTCATCACCTGGCCAATGCCATCCCTACAATGAAGCATGGTGGTGGCAGCATCCTGCTGTGGGGATGTTTTTCAGCAGCAGGTACTGGGAGACTAGTCAGGATCAAGGGAAAGATGAATGCAGTAATGTACAGAGACATCCCTGATGAAAACCTGCTCTAGAGCGCTCTGGACCTCAGACTGGGGCGAAGGTTCATCTTCCAACAGGACAATGACCCTAAGCACACAGCCAAGATAACAAAGGAGTGGCTACAGGACAACTCTGTGAATGTCCTTGAGGGGCCCAGCCAGAGCCCAGACTTGAACCCGATTGAACATCTCTGGAGAGATCTGAAAATGGCTCTGCACCGACGCTCCCCATCCAACCTGATGGAGCTTGAGAGGTCCTGCAAAGAAGAATGGGAGAAACTGCCCAAAAATAGGTGCCAAGCTTGTAGCATCATACTCAAAAAGACTTGAGGCTGTAATTGGTGCCAAAGGTGCTTCAACAAAGTATTGAGCAAAGGCTGTGAATACTTATGTACATGTGCTTTTTTTTTTGGTTTTTTATTTTTAATAAATTTGCTAAGTTTTCAAACAAACTTCTTTCACGTTGTCATTATGGGGTATTGTTTGTAGAATTTTGAGGAAAATAATGAATTTAATAAATTTTGGAATAAGGCTGTAACATAAAAAAATGTGGAAAAAGTGAAGTGCTGCAAATACTTTCCGGATGCACTGTATCTGTGTATGTGAACCTCTAGGATTAGCAGTTAATTTGAATGTGAAATTAGAGTCAGGTGGGAAGACAATCAGGTGTGAGTGAGCACCCTGTTTTAATTAAAGAACAGGGATCTATCAGAATCTGATCTTCACGACACATGTTTGGGAAGGTGTATCATGACATGAACAAAGGAGATTTCTGAGGACCTCAGAAAACGAGTTGTTGATGTTCATCAAGATAGAAAAGGTTAGAAAACCATCTCTAAAAAGTTTTGACACCGCCAATCCACAGTCAGACAGATTCTGTACAAATGGAGGAAATTCAAGCCCATTGTTACCCTCCCCAGGAGTGGAGACCAACAAAGATCACTCCAAAAGAGAGACGTGTAATAGTCCACGAGGTCACAAAGGAAAGAGTAACTTCTAATCAACTGTAGGCCTCTCTCACATTGGCTAATGTTAATGTTCATGAGTCCACCATTTGGAGAACACTGAACAACAATGAAAGACACTGTTCTCCAAAGAAAATTGCTTGCAAAATTGCCACATTGTCACGTGGACAAGCCAGAAGAATATTGGAAAAATGTTTTGTGGATAGAGGAGACCAAAATAGAGTTTTTGAACAGTTATAGTATATGACTAAGTATAATATTTTTGTCTCATTTGTTTAATTGGGTTTTCTTTATCTACTTTTAGGACTTGTGTGAAAATCTGATGATGTTTTAGATCATATTTACACAGATATATAGAAAATTCTAAAGAGTTCACAAACTTTGAAGCAGCACTGTATGGTGGTTCCTGTTGTTTACTGAAGCGTAGCATGCAAACACACCTTTATTATTTATTAATTTTTTAAATTTTTTTAACCCCTGAGACTTTTTTCCCCAGGGTCAAAAAAAGAAAAGTTTACCTGTCAGATGTTTTCATTTCCTGCTTCAAAATAAAAGAATAAAAAAAAATTGATAAAATACATAAATAAAAAATAACCCCTAGGGTAAAAAAGAGATTTTTCTGCCCAATATGTTTGTTTTTCCTCAAATAAAAAGCACAAACATTAAAAAGTCTAAAAATATATAAAAATAAAAATAAAATAAACAAATACACACAGTCTCATTGTGACCCTTGAGTGGCTTTGTATTCTTTCCTCAATAAATAAATAAAAATAAATAAGCCAATAACCATGAGTGAGTTGCTCTTCATAATTCAAAGGAGAAAAAAAATTACCTGACAAAAAGTTTTTAAAAAATAAAATAGAAATGATCTCTCACACTTTCTATAATATATATATATATATATATAAAATTTACCCATGTTATTTATATTAATTAATTCTTCCTCATCAAGCAATTTATTCAACATATAAACAAAACATATTCAGACCAAGTGAGAAGTGACACTAAGTACATTTCCATGGACAACAAAAATCCAATATTAACCAGATTAAGACAATACTCTGATTAAGAAACTACCATGTAAACACCAGTTTTTTATCACCTTAATCGGAATAAAGTCATACTCGAAGTAAAAATGTGGAGTATTCCTGTTTTAGTCGCATTATTGATGTGCATTACAGACATGTTAACACTTTAATCACACTATTTACGTTGTGTGGGAGTTTTCACTGCATTTGGCAACAGGACACGTACACACACGACAGTGCACAACCATTTGACGGCAAACGAGAGCGCAGCTGTGTTCCAAACCGTGTACTTGCCTGCTATATACTAGGTGAAACACATGTATATCGGCTACTGTATAGTAGGTAAGTATGTGGTTTCGGACGCAGCCCACGGCTTCAAGCAGTCGTCTATTAGCATGTACAGCACGACAAATACTTAACTGCACTTGAAGCTTTCGTAAAATTAAAAATGAAACTCCCAAAACTGTATACAGTACCATAACGAAGATGAACTGTATGTTGATGTGTGAAATTCTGGAGGGACGTTGGACGACGTGGCCCGGTGACGTAATGACGTGCCATTAATCCATCTATGCTCTATAACATGTAAAACGGGAACATGAAAGGAGTATTCTAAAAGCAACTCATGTAAACACCTTAATCACAATATTGTCTTAATCAGAATAAGGTCAATAATTTGGTTACTGCTGTCCATGTAAACGTAGTCACTGACGACAGGCGAGCATGCAGCAGTATCAGTTTAGAAAACTAATAAGTTCCACATCACATAGGCTTGCTCTCTGTTTGCTTTATAACCCTCTCTGATAGTCAGTACATCTTCTTACCCGAGTACACAGAAGTCCCTGCTCTGACACAATACGCTCTGTTCCTAGTTAAGTCAAGCAATGATCTAACTCTTCCTCCTTTGCAGTATATATACTCCGATAATTTCAGCATTAAACTAAGAAGTTTTCACTGAACTCTGTGTCCATGTGACTTCTTCCCGAGTTCGGTACTGAGAAGGTAACAGCAACGTGGGTCCAAGAATTGAATTCTAAAGCCCTGTTCACACCGGGACAATTCTCACAGAATCCTCACACGAAAAGTGGTCTGTTTAACTCCCCAGTGGCTGTCAGCGAGAGTGTTCACACCTAGGCATAAAACGAGGTTGTTGTTTTTTTTACGCGCCATGTCAAAAACTGGCCGACCAATGAGATTCGCGCTTTTGTTCACGTGCCTGGAGCCGCTGAAGTTACATAAAAGTACAAAACTGTCTTACCAACGAAAAAGAGGCTGCACAAAAAGCCTAAGAAGATGCCAGCACCCACCATTTTAGTGAGAGTGCATAGTGACATACCCAAAATAAAATGCTCACTGCTAATAAATCCTTCTGCCTACACACATAAGGTATCATCTGAAAGCACCAGATTCACAATGACACGCTAAAATACTGTGTGTGTATTTATTATGTTGTGGCTATTTTATTGATGACACTGAAATGCAAGCATATATTCTAAACGATCCATTTAATTCTTTCCGTGTTGTTTTCTACACTAAATAGCATTGTTTGTTTCTTTGTCTCTTCCCAGCAAATGATAATCCACTGATCGATAGTCCATTGTATTTATTTTGCACCATAAAATACATCAGTAATACCCCACTCAGGATTTATTTTTTTTAAAGCTTTTACATGTCTTGAAAAAGATGGTTGCTGACAAGTGGCTAAATGGGACTACAGAGGTTGTCAGGGACAATAAACGTCATCACGCTGAACAGGAAATCTCTTCTACTACAACCTTGTTGTGTTTAATCTCACACTCTTCCAACTCAACTTTTATCAATTTACAGTATTTTCCAATTGTAATGTTTTTTGTTTTTTCTAATAAAGATTGAAAGAGTTGTCGGAAGCTTAGTGGTGGTGACATTGAAGTCATGCAACCGTGGTGTAGTTCAATTATAACATTAGCTTTTTACTTCTGGCGATTGCATAGGCTTCAAAATCTTATGAATCTTATCTTAATGAACGAAACATGTGAGAATCATAAACTTTTGTTTGTCAAAAGTTTGTCAAGAGTTTATTTTCTGCAATAATCGAAAAGTCAATGGAAAAATCCTATTGGTTTTTTGTCGAGGGAATCAGGGTGCTACTAACTTCCATGTTGGCCTACAAAAATACGTCATCCCTGCAGGATTGACGAGTTCCACATTAGTGTCCAACACTTGAGAAGGGGACATCCCTCTCTCTTAATAGGAGATAAAGTCCATCTCTATAGCATGCAGTTATTACATTCATGATGGCGAAGATGCCAAACGTACATGTAACACCAGTCCCATTCACAAAGTGCGAGATTTTCTCACAATAAAATTACATTGTGAGAAAACAACTTTTGTACGGAGACCCTAAAGGGACATGGCGGTGGGGAAAAAATTGGTATGTGAGAATTTTTTATTTTTTTTTAATTGAATCTGCACTTTTATTTAGCGTGTCGCCCGAAAAACGGACTGGTGTAAACAGTAGGGATGGGCGATATACCAGCAGAAATTCTCCCCACACTAAGAATCATTCTTCCCGCGATAATAACGATAAAGCCTTGTTGATTATGTATTTCTGTGTGCAACCCATTCGCAGCTCAGGTGCAGAGCGAAAACAAGCACAGCGGAAGGTGGACCTGAAGCCGAGGAGGAGTTTATCTAAAGAGGAGCTACCTCTACAATCTGGAACTGGTGTGGTTACAGAAAATGAGCTTTACTTTTAGATCAGTGGTTCTCAACCAGGGGGCGTGGAGAGATTGGAATGTTCGTGCAAATTGTTCGAGAGAAAAAACAAAACAGACAGGGCATCATTTGGATACTGTTAGTGTATTTTATTGCTTTTCAAATAGAATCTTCATAAATAAAGAAAACCCATGTTCTCTCTCCCAAATGTCACCAGTACTGTCCTGCAAGCACGAGGTCTTACTTTCCCGCTGCACTCACACCTCTCTCGTCTGCTCTGTTCAGTGAGTGTCTGAGAGCCAGATATTTAATATTGACCTGGATAACAAGACGCTCCCTTCATCCCAATTTACATCATTCAAATGTGAATGTTTTTAGAATATAAGATGAATGTAATGCAACATGTTTTACATGTAAAATAGTCCACGTTATTACAGCCTAGTTCTCTTGTTCAAAGTAGTTATAGTGTTCAGAAACATTTTTGATCATTCATGTTCCTTACCTGTCCATTATATAGTTTTATAGGTCATAAAAGTTATTAAAAGAATCATAAGTTTTTAAAATTACTTTTCATAAATACAAAAACAAAAAAATATCCATCAAAACAGATTATAGATTAGATTATATATAGATCGATTTTATATAGAATAGATAATCATTATACCTGGTCTCCTCCAATAGGGGAGGGGGGCATGCCACATGATAATAAAGAAATTATTTATCTCTATTTTTTTCTAAATAAAACGAATATATCAAGTATTGTATGCAAATTATTACTAAATAATTACTGAAGCTGCAGCTTAAAAGAAACCACCATCTCAGTCACAAAATAAAATAGTAGTAATAACAATAAAAAAAGTAATATCAGTAGTTATACACATTAAACTGTTCTACATTCTTTAATTTGTGAAATTTCATATAAGAATACATCATAATATTTATTTATAAAATTTGAAAATCTAAAAAAATTAAACCTTGTGAGCACTTAAGTGTTTTGATGACAAACCTGCCTTCATGTAACACTCACTAACACAAAACACAAACCAAGAAAGGAAATTAGAGTTTATTATTCCATGTTTCCAAAAAAAAAAAAAAAAAAAAAAAATTATGAAAAGGTCCAAAAGTACAGGCGTAAACTGTTTACTGAGATCCACAAACACACAAGAAGTAGGCATGTGCCGAAAGATTTCAAACTGGAATGTGTCTAAACAATATTATTAAAAAAAATTTTTTTCAAATGAATGCACTAAATTATGCATCAATGTTACGATGTGAGAAATAAACAAATTTTATATATATATATATATTTTAGTTTGACCTGACGATCAGCACATGCCCACAATGAAGCCCTCACCAAACCAGCGTTGGGGACTCAACGTCCAACAGCACGCTAACGTGCTGCGAAGGCTCCACACTGACTAAACACACACTGAAATGATGTTAATTATTATATAATTATCATGAACTTGCCTTATAGTAACGCTGACGCTGTTACAGCTTTAAACCTGAATGAAACACAATCAGAGAACCCCCCCCCCGAAAAAAAACCCCACAATATAACGTAAAGTCCATAACAATAATCAGTCAGGGGTGTGTGAGCGTCCTGCGTGCTGTCTTGAGTCTCTCCGTCCATTTTGTTTGTTTGTTACTTAATCATCTAAATAAACAGCAGAAAATGAGGCAAACCTCACGTGCGTGTCAGTATCGGCTCATGCCCTGGAACTGAGGCACCTGTCCGTACGCCGGCATGTAACCTGGCATTCCCTGAGGAGGTGCGCCGTACTGATCTACACACACACACACACACACACACACACACACACAATATAAAACAACATCAGGACACACTGATCTTCAGCTTAAGAAAATTGTGAATGGATCTGAAAGTTCCCAACGTGATGTCATCAAAAGTGGACCACTCATGAAGACTCATTAGTCAGGTTATTTCTTTACTCAAATTGCAATGTCATGTTCATTCAAGCTTTACAAGAATAAAAAATATAATAAAATAAAGAAACTATTTACACTTTAGTTTTAGTCATTTTATTTTAACACAAAATCTAAACTTCCTAAACATTTCCTCCGGGAACAATAAAGGTTACCTTGTCTTCAAATTCTTCATCATGATCAAGAGTTTAAAAATAAATAAATACATAAAAATGAAAGGAAAATTTGATTATCAGATATGTCTGATTTTATTTATTTATACCACAGGGTTTAATTCAGTTTTTTTATTTGTATAATGTTTCTAACAATGGACTTTGTCCCAAAGCAGTTTTACAGAAATATATAAATTCAGGATATAGATTTTAACTATATGAATTTATGGTTTTAATTCTGTTAATTCTCATATTAAGGTTGATGGTCAGTGCTGAGAGCTCGGGACTGGTTCTGTACGGTTTGGTCACACTTTCTCACACCCACACACACTCTGTTAACACAAGGTGTTAGTGGGCTCTGAAACTGAGGTGTGCGATTTTAGCTGTGAAGAGGGTGTGACGGCAATTTGGTTTTTTAATCCGAGCTAAAAGACGGGCTTACACGCTATGATTACAAGAGAGACGACAAAACAGAATCTAAATGTTTTTATTTTATTTTAAATGAGCCTCTGTTCAGATCAAATTACACAGTAATTATATAAATATTGATATGTTTAAATAATTGTTTTTTTTTAACTGTTATTTAAAATTTTTGTGATACAAAAGATTTGAAATTAATTTGAATATTAAATCAGCTTGTAGTTTTATTCTGCTGAACATAGAGCACACTGATAACCATGTAATGTATGTATATAGGTATATGGATGACTCCATTTTGTTTGTGATGTGTATGAGTGACTTACTGTGCATGGGGTGTCTGATAAGAGGTTGTTGAGGAGGTAACGAGCCCACAACCACCGGCGCAGCAGGGGGTGCTGCAGCAGCTACGGTCAGCCCAGGACGAGGAGGAATCAACCTCTGATACCTAGGCAGCTGAGCTCGCCTCTCCTCCTGCACCGAGAGCAACACACACACACGACGACAATCACGCGCTGCACACGCTAAACACTCGTTTACTTCCTTACTACTAAAAAAAAACAAAAAAACAAAACAAAACCAAAAAAAACCCAAAACCCACACATCAAACATCTAAACACGTTAACGTTTTCGTAATAAAGCTAAGAAACTCGTACGCACACGAACAAGAGTTAACAGATTAAAATGTGTAACGTTAACCCGAGCCGGTGTAAAGAGAAAAATACGGTTTTCATTACTTACTGTCGAATAAAAAGGGGGATAAATCGGGAGAAGCGTCTCCGAGCACTTACCAGCGAGATATCCTCATCAGGGTGCATCAACTTACTGGTAGCACTGGAGCTGGAGAGGGCAGCGGGTTTAGCGGAGGCTACTGGGGGGTTCGGTTTAGCCGCAGTGCTACTAGCGGAAACAGAGGAGGAAGATGTAGAAGAAGAAGAAGAAGACGGAGGCTGGGTATAGGCAGGAAACGTTGCTTTCGGAGGATCGGCGTTAGTGGGCACCGGCTGCTGAGCCTGGATATACAGAAACATAAAGGGGTGCCAATACTTTCAACACAATCCTGATACAACATTTATGAACACATTTTGATCGTTTAAAATGGAATTAAAACACAATGTACAAACACATATGACAACAAACAAAACCACAGTGCAATATTTAAAGACAGTTCTATTACAGGTTGAGCGATTAATTGTGACCGACAACTGATTGCTGGAACTATCGGTTACCGGCAAAACTCCACACTGATAGTTTTTCTTGGTTGTGTCTCTTGCGGAGCGGCTCAGAAGGGTCCACTGTCATTAAACAGTACGACATCAGCCTCTAGAGGCGAAAAACCATCACTGACAAATTTTGTTGCATTATTTGAAGTGTTTGTCCCCCCTCATTTTGGATGTCTCGATTTATATTTATAAGGAGTGTTACTTTTTGGTTCAGTTTTGATTTATATATCGGATTTTATTTACTTTAATATTACTTATTAACATATATTAATATTTCTAGATTTATTTCATTTAAAACAGTCAGTACTGTTTATTTTTGTAATAAAGTACAGCAATATTTTACTTTGAGTGTTATGTTTTCATTCAGTATCAACTTTAAAAACTAATGTTTGACCTCTAGTTTCTACGATACTGTATGTATCAGGATGTATAAGTTTACTAAGAAACTTCCAGCAAAACTCACGAGTGTTTTAATAAATTATGCAACACCAAAAAGGACGGGAAAAAAATTCTGCAAAAAAATTATTTATTATGAACAACTAGATTTTGAAATAATACATTCGAGTCATCAAACCGATTCATTTGTAGTTATTTGACAATAAAAAATAACTCAGAAATTCCATTGATGCATCATTACATTTAACAAATTAATTTAATTAAATACTTCCCCCCCCCATTACCTGAGCAGCACTAGGGAAGAGGGGTTTGGAGGCAGGGGGCGGGGCGGCGGGCGTAGCAGGCCGGGGTGGAACACCTGGTGCCGTTACAGGAGGTACCTGAGCCATTGGGAGAATCCCAGGCCGGGGTACATGAGGGGGCATTCCTGCAACACAAACACAAGCTTTATATTCATATACACTATAATACAGTTATGAGAGCATGCTCTAGATAGCATCAGAAGGAAAGAATCATCTAATGTACTGTACTCTAAACTCGGCAAGTTCCAAAGTCAATCGTTTCTCTGGTTCTGATCTAAACGCTTTCCGGTGCTTTTGCTCAGAAAAACGTGGACGTCCAGAGCAAGATCATACTTGTACAGCAAGTCTCAACTTTTTTTTTTTTTTTTTTTTTTTTAACTCTTAACATATTTACAAACACGAAGGCTATTTTTATTTGAATGTACAGCACTGTGCTAAAGTCTTAGGCACCCTATTTTTTTTTTTTTTTTTAAAGATTTCCAAACATTAATTTTTCAGAACAAAATTAAATGTTACAGAAAAATGTATGCAAATTACCGAGACTAAAAAAAGTCTCAAATTACCAGCTAATTTCCTCATTAAAATTTTTTTTTTTTTTGCAATAATTGTACTTGGGACTACTAGTTTAAAAGCAAAAGGGTCATCACACCAGATACTGACTTGATTCATTTATTAGGGTTTGCTGCTCTTTATAGTGTTTAACATAGAAAAGATAAATTTCATTATTTTTGAAGGCATCTGTGCACTACCACATTTCCTTGTAAAACATATGCACAGTCCTGTACATTTTCTAGTAGCACTTCTGCATTTATTTATTATTAGCAGTAAGAAACGCAGTACAAGGCAGGTCAGCTAATCTTGTTCGCAAAAACAACTTGTTCTGTCACAACGGTCTGATCCCGTTTGTAAAACCCAGGCTCGAATCAACAGAATTACGTTACAAATCTAAACTTACAAAACACGTTTGATGGTACACATCCAAGTTAAGTTTTATTAAAAAATAAAACGATCCAAAGGGAAAGTTGACTGTGTGCCACCATGTTGGTGCGACATCAGGTTAGTTCCTGACTTGGAAGTCCGAGCTGAATGACAATTGCGTTACAGTGCACTTTTCCATACTGGAGATCAGGTTTTTCTGATTACAATGAAAAGCATCATTACTACACCTCTTTCTTACCCGGGGGCATTCCTGACATCATGAGGGGCACTCCAGGCCCCGGGGGCATCATCCCTCCCATCTGCATCATACTGTCAAAGGAACAAATTCAGGGGGTTATGAGTGTTCCCAATTCATTAAACAGTTAAGAGATCAGTAGCAAAAGAAACTAGTAGTATGTAATAACTAGCGATGCTACTGAATTTGTAATCAAAGCGGAATTTCAGAACAAATACAGATCATTCATTTTTTTATCACAATCGATCTGTCCACCGTTGAAAAAAAACAAACAAACCAGCAATTAATAAAATGTTGCTTTGAGTTGCGGCTTTTCAGAGAAACGGAATTACAAACATCTTGTGCACATCTGGAGGATGAAGTGGAACTGTAAAACCGCTCACCAATTCACACACAGCAACATTACACACACCGCTCGGGCTCTTAAAACTTTCCGCCATCATCGTGATTGTCATCATTACCGTGTCTCAAATCGAAAACTAGAAGCTTATATTCAAAAGTATTTACTAATCCACTCAAATCAGACCTTTTGCTAAGTTTAAAGACCACACGAAAAGGCTTTAAAATTTAAACATTAACGGTAACAGGACAACGGCACTCATTAACTGTCTAGAACAGCAACACACAAGGATGAAATTTGAGACAAACACTAACTTGTTTATTCAGTTATTGACAGTGTCTCACAGTGCTATACTGTCCCCTACTGTTTATGTTGGTATTACACCAGCGTTAAATATCTGAGGACGTGCACAAGCGATGCTCCATACATATAGCTAAAAGCATTCAAAATGAATAAGCCATTACGTATTAGAGGCAGAAATGTACCCAGGTGGCATGCCGGGCATCACTACAGGCATTCCGGGCATCATTGGTGGAACACCAGGCATCATAGGAGGCATACCTACACACAAACACACACAGTGTTAACAAGCAAAGAGCAAATAGTACACAACTAACACTTAGTAAAATAAATTACATTTGTTTAAAAATAAATAAATAAAATGGAGCATTAATATGCAGATATTCGCATGAAGACACCCCTGACTGTGTAACTGACCCACCTGAGTAGTTAGCCGGGGGCATGTAGGCGTTCTGTGGCTGGGGGACTGGCGGCTGCTGAAACGACGAGGGACCGGCTTCATCTTCATCATCGTCCTCATCCGAGTCGTCCTGGTTCTGTTTCTTCTTCTGGCTTTCTGCTTAAACACACACACACACACACACACACACACACACACATTAATCTGGGGCTCATTAAGCAATCTTTCAGTAAAGTTGTAAATGAATGTTTGCGTAAGCAAAATACAAATTTCCATCGGATTTACAACAGTTTTGGAAATGCTGGTTTTCTTTGCACTCGTGTGTGTATGTTGATCACCAGTAAAGTGCAAAGCGCATTCCTGATACAGCTCGTTTTGTATATAGTGACACCCACAAAAATCCATAAAAGGTAAAGTGTACAAATAGCTGGGAGCATGAAATAATAATAATAATAATGGAGCATTTAAATCTTACATCAGCTGAGGCGTTTGTTTACGGATTACAGACAGACCGGCCCGTCCTCTGTTTATACACCTCCATTTCTTTTGTCGTATTTGAAGGAATCGTTTTATTTGTCTTAATTTATAGGCTTGTTTCAGCTCGCTTTCTTTATTTTTATATTCTTTAATTAATGAAACTTAGACCCTGACCAAGTGAACTAGTATGTGTTTTTGATTGAGACTCCAAAGCTCATCTGTAAGTGACCCCGAATTTACTGGATTCTCATGAACAAGACATTCCTTGTGTGAATGCTCGTGCGACTCGCTTACAAATACATTTTCCAGCTAAATAAATGGAGGCTTGATAATTGAGGCTCAATGATGTATATAGCTGGACATTTATTTTTCATTAGCTTTTTACTGTTTGTGATTACAAGGAAAGACCTTCTCTCATTTCCCACCTTGAGATTTCTGTTCCAGCTGCCGTCTCCGCTCCTGCATGTCTTTCTCCGGAATACCCTCCATGCCATAGATCTCCAGCTCGATGTCGGTTCGGCCGGGTATCGCATTTGGAACGCCATCTATCGTTTCCTTGTGCACCTGGAATAAAATTTTAATCACGTTTCATAATTCCACCTCGGAACGCATTTTTTAAAAAATCTGTGAGTGGAATTAAAAGTCTACTCAAATGTGTGTCTCGTACCTGCATGCAGTGTATGGCCAGGCCAGGTCCTGTGTACAACTTTTTGTGACATATGTGACATTTGAAATGTTTTGCTTTCTGATGTTGGATGAGAATCTTCTCGTCATCAAAGTCTCTGTTGCAGTACCTTTGTGCAATCAGATTAAGGTGCATAATCGATCACAGACTGGATAAAAACACCCAACAATCCACAGAAAGTAAACACTCCCACTTGTGCAACATTTACCTATCTTTTTTTATCCCATCTTAATCTGTCATAATCATTATAAAGAATTATAAAAGTAGCAGTAACATTACTTTAAAGACGTAATATCAGGAAACTTGTGTGTCAGGAAATTCCCTGCTAAAGAAAAACCCACTGTTACTACATGGTGATTTGGAATGCCGGCTCTTCTGAGTGAATCAGTTCAATAGTCTCGGTTCATCAATAAAAGTCAACTCTTTCGGCTCCCAAAATGGTTATTGAGCGTGCAAATTATTTTCTAATATGAAAAAAAAATGAGTGTTGTGATTTTTCTTTTTTTTATGTAATTAATCGCTTCACGAAATCTTATTTTACTTTGCGACTCGACTCTGAGTCCGGTTCAAAGAGTCGACTCGTTCGCAAATGACACATCACTCCCACGCTCAATCATTCATGGAGTTAAACCAAAACATTTAGATTTCTAGTTTTAACGGGGTTTTTTGTTTTGTTTTTTTTACTGCAATTAAGTCCGGCTGTAATTAACTAGAGACACATAACGATAGAGATTACAGAAATTAAACAAAACATTTTGGAGAACTGAAACGTGAAGTGTAACGCAAATATGATAACACGTTCATTAGCGTTCAAGTCTTGTCTTCTCCTGGCTAAGAAAGGTGACTTTAAATAACTGAAGTCACATAAAGAGCTTCTATACACAGTTAGTATTTAAAATACATAATTATTCAGACAAAGTTGTGCCGATTTATATTGCTATAAAGGCAAGCAAATAACTACACGAAGTACTGTTACCTGCTAGCTAGCCCGTTTTCAAAAGACTTGAGGCGCATTAGCTTGAGCTGTATCCCAAAATTGGCCTATGCTTTCTACTTAAGCGCAATACACAAGGTTTGAAGAATGGCGTATGTGCCCTACGTAGTGCACTACGTGACTATCATGTCGCCGTTCAGAATGTAGCCTCGCTAGCTAAGAAGACATTTCGCTAACTTCGCTGTTTTTTAAGTCGCAAAGCAAGTTAAAAGGATACCAACACCACGGTTTCAGCTGCTTCTTCTTCTTTCTTCCCATTTTCTGTTATAAAGCTAAAAAAAACGTACTTTGTCCACCACTCTGCTATTGGATAAAATGGCGCGATGCTCTCTATGCTGCATCACAATACACTTCCGGTGTTTATACCACGCATGCGCAAGGACAGCTGGGCCTGAACGTATTCGGCAGCAGGGTGTGCTATTGGTCCGATTAGTAAAAAATATATAACGGTTTATCATTAATATACAATATAACGGTAGACTCATTTTAACTAAACAATAATGTATTGAAAATAGATTGTCTTAAGTACATCTAAAATGAATTCCAATTTTTTAAAAAATTGATAAATGTTTAATCTGACACCAATGGCAAATTCCTTATAAATAAACGAACAAATAAATAAATAAGAAAATAAATACATAAATAAATAAATAAATAAATCCAAAGGCTGTGTGTATATATGTACTGCACATACTTAGTACTGATTTCCTTTTTTTTTTTTTTGCAGTGTCATGTTTGCTAGCTAATCAGGTTCACACACACAAAATAAAAATCCCAGGAACCCTTTTTTCCGTTTCAGTCATAAAACTGTTTAATGATTCCCATATTTACATACCAAATCTACAAAATATGAACACGGTAAAATATTTTGAGTGAGCTATTAGCTCTGCGTTAGCCGCACAGCCTCAGGTCACAGCTTAGCGACTAACACACTTGACTGGCATTTTTGAAAAAAGAAAATACCTTAAACATTTATGTTAAACAATTAAAATGCTGGATTTGTGTTGTGAAGAGAGACAGCTGTGTAGCAGGAGGTCAGAACTCGCTGTATCAGAGTGTTAAATAGTTCAGGTCATGCGTTATTAGCCATTAGCCATGTCCGAACTGTACAACACTGTTATAATTTATCTGGTATCGGTTTTATCTTGCTGCCGTGCTGAACTTTTGTGCATAGACCAAAAATGAGCTGATTTTAGAACAGTCACTAAACTCGACGCTAGGCGTGTGCCGATAATCAGTTAGCAGGTCAAAATGTGATTAGCCAACTGCAAATTTGATCACCATAAGACTTTCTTTTCATTTCTTTCAGCTCCCTGTGTGGCTTTGCAAAAAATACTAGCATCGCACTAATGTTAGCTAAGCTACTTGTTAAAAGAAACGCTAATATCAATGTCATATAATACCAATTCTTATTTCTGATTGGCTGATCAAATGGAACTTTTATTTTGGGCAAATCTGAAGCATTTCTCTTTGATACAATACCAGGATAATATTGTAAACCGTGATTATCACACTATGAAAGTAAAATATCGGCACACGCCTAATGGAAACATTCAGTTCATATGTACACTAGCACCGTCTATAGATAAACACACACACACTTCATTAGCATCATCATACACACACATGACCGATTAGTCCAGTGTCCAACACAAAGCTACAGCTATAAATACATGTTTATTTCATGCCATATTACATTTTATATTTAAATATTTCTTTTAATCCAGTGTGCTGCTGGTAAATAGCATCAGTAACGCAAACAAACAACGGATTTCTTTAAAACTAACATCCGCTTATTAGAACGAGGTGTAAACTGTGACGAGCTGAGGAGGAGATGATTCATAATTTTTGGCAATGTTAAGAAAAATCAGCACTTTCTCCTCTCTCATCAGGCTGTTATCACTTATAAAAATATAACGTCCGCTAGAAACACCAGCTAACTGTATTTAAATGTGAACGAAGGAACGCTGAGCAAAAATCAGCGCAAGTTTACTGTCTGATCTCAGGACAGTTTTGCATTCAGTTCAGAAATCAGAAAGCGTCCAGCTGAGGGCTAACAGGCAAAACTCTCAAAACTGATAGCAGCACTATGATCTTTAATTCAAACATGCTAATGAGCTAACAGTGAATAAAGGTCAACAGATAGTAGTTAGCATGATGGACCCACTATGCTAATCATAATACGGATTCTAACGATATAATAACACCATACTGTGATAAATATATGAACCAGTATGATGAAAACTATTAGAATAAATGAGATATTATTCCCAATTTCAAATAAAATCATCTATACTGGTATAACATTATGTTAATATTAGCTACATTTCCGCTAGCAATTAACAATGTTGTATTCGACTCTCTGAAGATACCGAATTATGCAAATTTCGACCTCCAAAGTCGGGAAAAACAACCATGTGTTTTTGTTTTAGCAATTGTTACTACTGACATAACATTGAGCAGCCATTTTGATATGACATCATGACCCAAACTCTTATGATAGCTTCCTAAGCGTGTGCTTTATTGAAATTTGTAGAAACTGTAAAGGTTATGAGATTTATAGTCGTACACATCACAAGTCTCTGATGTTGCTTCTGGTTTGTCGCTTGTGGGTGTGGTATATAAAGCTAGTTTTTAGTCACGATTAAAAAAAAAACTCTAGCGGCCAAATAGCATACAGTACACTGTATAGTTTAATAAATAACATTTGATTAAAATGTTTAAATTCTACTTAAAGATTAAACTGTTAGATCACGTCATAATTAATTAGCATAAAATCGAGAAGTGAAACACAAATGCTACAAGTGGGCGGGGCGATAGTCTCTAAACCCCACTTGAGTCCGCCCTCTGCTAATTATTAAGTAGTGTTCATACCAGACTTTTGTCCTTAACAGGCCCAAAAGAACCTCTAATTATCCAGTTCATATTATTTCCAAAATCATCAATGATTTTCCCACCGATCATTGCTAATTAATTCTTGGTTTACCATTTTAGTGCTATTTCACTGTTAGCCACATTAGCAGGATTAGCTTAGCTCACTGTCCCTTTAATGTATTTGGATTAGATTACTCTGTGTTTGTCACTTCATTTTTTTTTTTTTGCTTTTTCCTTCGCTTTCACATTCTGTTCTGCTGCATCTCTTCTTTTTCTTGGACGGCACACAGCAATGATGATGAAGCAGTTTAGGCACTAAACACACACACACACACACACACACACATGCATGCTTGGAGTGAGGTACTTAGCATTTGGCCAAACAGTCAAAGATTAAAGGTTATGGTGACCTCTACGCACACACACACACACACACACGCACGCTGTTCATGGTGCTGGCGGGAGTTTGACGTCCAGCAGGCTATAAGCGAAGACGTTCCAGAAGATCCCGAAGAGGACGAAGAGGCCATAGACGCTCATGAAGATCCAGAAGAGGAACTGCTCATGCAGCCGCTGCTCGTAGTTCTGCAGCACGACCACACCCAGTGTCAGGCCCACCGCCACCCCACCCAGGTGGGCACAGAAACTCGGGTTGGGGCACGGGGGCACGGCAGGGGGGTAAAACCTCAACCACACAGCACGGCCGAACTCCACACTCACTGCGGGACAGTCAAAGACAATACTACTGTGTGATGAAGTGGAGTTACTGTTACCACCCTGAAGTTGATTATTTTCCTGTAACAGCACGTCCCTGAGTGTTTTATTCCTCTTACATCACAACAACTCACCAACCATTACAATTTATCATTTATTAAAGGGTAAAAAATACGAGATGACTGACAGGAAGAGTGAGGCGAGCTGACTGACGGGACGAGTGAGGGAAGCTGACTGACGTGACGAGTGAGGCGAGCTGACTGACGGGACGAGTGAGGGGAGCTGACTGACGGGACGAGTGAGGGGAGCTGACTGACGGGACGAGTGAGGCGAGCTGACTGACGGGACGAGTGAGGCGAGCTGACTGACGGGACGAGTGAGGCGAGCTGACTGACAAGACGGAAAATTTTGGTTTAATATAAGCGAGTTTGTCATTGTATTGTTTTGTTGTTCTGTTTTTCATTATGAATAATAATGAACCCTCCATTCAAGCAACTGCCGCCCCAGAATTGTCGCTAATTAGAAAGCGAAAATGAAATGCTCACGCACAGGCATTCATAAGCGATTTAAAAGCGAGGAGGAAAAGACGCGCCAACGAAGTGCCAAAGCCCCTTTTCACAGCAAATTTCTTCCAACAAGCTCTGAAGACAGGGTTAGCATCTTCTATTAAGTTTCCCTCAGCATTTTTATAAAATCCAGAATATGATCACAATTCCGATTTGGTCCTCTTGGTATAAATGGTATTCTACAGGTGACAACCCTACATGCCCCGCCCCCTCACAATGTTACATGTCCTGTATCTGCATATTAAAACATGATTGGCTCTTATATTTGATGATGCAATAACATGCTCAAGTTTTAATCACTAACATTTTTTTTGAGGTTTTTAAAAACAACTTACTGCACACCAGTGCCATCGCCATCCGGAACAACTTAAACTGACACTTCATCCCCGACCAGTTCTACACACACACAGAGAGAGAGAGAGAGAGAGAGAGAGGGAGAGAGAGAGAGAGACATATCTTTATTCATATCAATAAATTACACTGATCATTGTGAGAGAGGGGAAGAGAGAAAGTCTGAGGAAATCATTTGAGTTAAATGGATAAAAATGAAGTAGTTTTAAGTGTCATATCTTCATTTGAGACTTTCAATTACAGTAACAGCAAGGAAAATTGGTTTTATGAAATGATATCAGTAAATCAGTGTTGTAAAATGTCCTTTTCTATAATTTCTTTAAACTTGGTTCATCAGTTTTGCAATTTTTTTTAATTCTGTAATTTACCATATTCTATTAAGGTCTGTAAATCAGTTTTATGATTTCTTTTATTCTGGATATTTTTTTTTAATTGGTTTTATGATTTTTTAAAAATATATAATTATACAATTTTAAGTAAAATTTTAAAAAGTTGCATAATACTTTTATAATACTTTTTTATTCTGTATTTTTTAATAACCATAAATTAGACTTATAGTCATTTATTCTAAGACAATATGGAAGTTGGTTGCATCAGCTTTAGGATTGGGGTAGAGGGGGGCCAATACTTGTGCAGTACGTGTGTGGAGCAACAGATGGATATAGATACAGACGTCCCTGCATTATGAAAGAGTTTGCTGTAGAAATTTGTGAGCTGTTTTTTGGCACTCAGTCACCGCGTATCTACATGAACAGCTCTCTCTCTCTATGACCTGCTGACTCACCCTCAGTGCACCTGAACTGATCCAGAACCAGCACTGAGACCAGCACCCTTTACATTTTATACACTGAATAACGCAAAATAAAGAACTGATCCTAGATCAGTTCCTGAGGTGCATTAAGTAACCTGAGCCCTGATCACACATACTTGCTGATACTCAGCGTGTGAGTGTGTGTGTGTGTGTGTGTGTGTGTGTGTGTGTGTGTGTGTGAGAAATGCTGAGTAGTGAGAGAGAAGACGAGTGTGTTAATAATTAATGAATGAGACTGAGCTTTTAAAAGGCTGTTCCTGCAAGGTCAGAGTCCAGGGCATCATGGGAAAGGTGAGGAGACAGCACTGGCCACAGTATGACTGATGTGGATGTGTTCTGGATTACAAACACAGCTGTCACACACAGGTACGAATGCATGTACACACCCACCCACTCACTCTCTCTCTCTCTCTCTCTCTCTCTCTCTCTCTTTCTCTCAGGGGACAGTGAGCGTTAATATGCTGGAATGTGTGGAATGTGTGTGGTGTGAGAACCTCCATGGTTTAGATCTCACACACGCTCAAGACTGTCTAACGCTATACACACACACACACACACACACACGAAAACATAATTTTGGCCCAGTGCCACCCTGATGTGAACACAGTACTGACTGTGTTTCCACCCACATGAGATCCGATCACACTGAGTCAGACGACCTGTGGAGGCTCCTGGGCTCGTCTGATCTGATCAGATGTGTATGTATGTGTGTGTGAGTGTGTGTTTGTTTTTACACCTGCTTTTTTTTTTTTACACCAATGCTAGTGCAAAGTGTATATGCGGTCTAAATCTCATCGTACATAAACACACTTCTTTAGACATATACCATGCTATGCTATGCTGTACTACCTGTAAGTAGGTGAATCTGATAAACATCCAACTCCACGCACTACTGTGAAACAGAACACACATTACACCTGCATGCGTGCGTTTACCATGACAACGTTGGCAAGGTGGGCGGAGACGAGGGCGTAAACTCCTCCTGATGATCCGACTACAGGGGCAGTCATGTCTATCACAGATACGGCCAGAGAACCTGCAGAGAGAGAGATAGAGAGAGAGAGAGAGAGAGAGAGAGAGAGAGAGAGAGAGAGAGACAGCTCAGCATTAGCAATATGACTCACTAATATTTACAAAGTTCACTTATAAAGAAAGTACAGGTAAAATGGTTGTGTGTGTGTATGTGTGTGTGTGTGTGTGTGTGTCTCTGTTCCAGTTCAGTGCTTTATCAGCAGTCAGATCTGCATCAGAGTAACAGTGCCAGGTGTCTGCTGATCAGCTAATTCAGCTCTGAACTTCTCGGCAGCGTCGTGTTTTTTTCTCGACCTGCTTCTGTCCGGCAAATGGCTGTCATAACTGCTGCTTCTACACAACGTACATAAGGATGTAACTGACTCTGGATTGAACAGATCATGTGTTCTAAACTAAGATAAATATAGATATGAATAGGAGGTACACTTTGTTTTTGCATTTTGGCATCTATTAAAGACTAGATCCCTTCGGGACTGGGATCCTGCAAAACGCAACGTTCATGAAGTGTGAGTGCAAGCAAGAAGGGTGCGAGTATGAAGCTTGGGGGAGGGGTGGGTTGGTTGATATGGAGGTTAGAGAGACCACGTTCATCAACATGACAACTTGCAAACTTCCTGGTTAGGGTCGCTGAGGTTTGTATGGCCAAGGATTACATACAGGACCTCTAATTAACTGTTTAATTCATTGTGTAATGAGTAACATATTCTTTGTGATACAGCAATTGGACTTGATAAAACCTGATAAAAAATCGGGTGTAAACGTTTTTTGTGAGACGCAAAAAATAAATCTGTTCTGACAGTGTCTGGGGTTTCACACAGAGATGAAAGCAGAATCACACTGCCTGTAATTACACATTCTCTTAAATCACATGATTATACGGCTTAATCGCACACGAGGACAGATACACAGACAGACGTACACACAGCTGCACGGCTCCATGCATTAAACCTTTACAGTGTAATAACATTGAGTGCGTGGTGACAGTAATAACTGTCATCACTGCCATCAACATTACTGTCTCTGTGTAGGGACAATTACCTGTAACGCTCGTCCTGTGTTTGCACATCGAACACTACAAAGGTGACACTACGCTTTAAACAGCTCACAACTCGTCCTAAATATACAGTCAAGAGCAGTATAGGAGCGGTATATGGGGAAAAAAATCAGATCTTACCATATAATTATAGGTGACATGTCTATGTATTGTGATATTTAGGTTTCTAACAATCTGCCACCAATACAGCAGTGTTGCACTGCAATTTACCAAATATGTGCGGTAAATGTTAATGTTCTGGATGGTTCTGCTTCATTTCTACTGTCACTGTGTCTTTACACTGCCTATAAAATACTTAACAGCTACATGCTAGCTAGCTAAATCATAATTTTAGTCACACAGTGTCTTTTTCTTTAGTACTTTCTGAACACATCTGAAGTAAATGCTGATGTTCTGGATTATTCTGTTACATTTCCACTCTCACTGTGCCTTTATACTGGCTATAAAATCCTTAACAGCTACATGCTAGCTAGCTAAATCATAATTTTAGCCACACAGTGTCTTTTTTTAAATAGTAATTTCTGAACACATCTGAGGTAAATGTTGATGTTCTGGATGAATCTGTTATGTTTCCACTCTTACTGTGCTTTATTGGCTATAAAATACTTAACAGCTACATGCTACCTAGCTAAATCATAAGTTTAGCCATACAGTGTCTTTTTCTTTTTAAAGCAATTTAACAAAATGTCTGATGTAAATGTTGATGTACTGGATGGTTCTGTTTTGTTTCCACTGTCACTGTGTCTTTACACTGTCTATAAAATACTTAACAGCTACAGGCTAGCTAGTTAAATCATAATTTTAGCCACACAGTGTCTTTTTTTTTTTTTAAAGTAATTTATGAAAATGTCTGAGGTAAATGTTGATGTTCCAGATGGTTCTGTTTCATTTCAGGTCACACAGTGTCTTTACACAGATCGTATAGAACACTTTAGGTGACATATTAGCTAGCTAAATAATTAGCCTTAGAGATTAGCTAGCTTATGTTCACCTTCCATATTTCCCAGTTGCCTAGCAACAGTGTTCACACAACTTTCACTATTTGAGCAGTGAGTATATCGTTTGTTCAGCTTCCCATGTTGAAAAACAGCAAGCTACCACACACACACAGACACACATACACACACACTTCTAAATGCAAAGGTCGATTTCTCATTAACACAACAGGATCCTCAGCAGACGTTTCTGATCACACATGCGAGTACACATACACACACACACAAACACCATATGGCAGTCTGCAAGCTGATTTATGATGCCCCTAATTTCACTCAGAGAGTGACCTGAAGGTGTATGTGTGTGTGTGTGTGTGTGTGTGCGCGTGTGTGACCCTTGATTATGAACTGACTCCCATGATACATTAGTGCTACAACTATGGCCTTAGGGCACTGATCTCACGCGCTCTCTCTTGTACACACACACACACACACACACACACACACACACACACACACACCATGACACTAGCTACTAAAGTCATCCGGGAGAAGGAAATAACATTTCCAGTCCAAATCGACCTTCCTACAAGCACCCCCCCCCCCCCCAACACATGCACACACGCACGCACACAGGCACGCACACACACATGCGCACAACGAATTTCTCATGAATTTCTGGTATGTCTTGAACCAAATAGAAAGAAATCGCCTAAGTCTGTTTCTTAGAACTGAAGCATCTGTGTGTGTGTGTGTGTGTGTGTGTGTGTCTGTGTGTGAGTGTGTGGCATCAAATTGGATCATCCTGTATTTACTCCTCATCAGCTCAGCCCAGCACTGTGGATCAATCTCAATCAGGTCAGGACAAAATGACCTCACACAGGAGAAGAGCCATGTTTTCTGTGTTAAAATTTCTCTCCAGCTGTTTCTCGGCTTGGCCTCTTCACACACACACACACACACACACACACATATATATATAAATAAACGTTATTTAAATCTGTTTATGTAGAGCGTCCATATGTGAAGTCCCTGTGAATGAGCTGTTACTATAGAAACGATAACGAGCACGTTAATATAAACTTAATTAATAATAACCTATTAATAATATAAAGGGAGCACTGCACCGTCACCTGCAAGAACACCGCACACGTAGATGAGGCCGATCCTGGCGGCTCCGTGAACCATCTCCAGAGGAACACCAACCAGCAGCTGCATGGCCATGTTTAGGCCCAGGTGCTCGATTCTAACACACACACACACACACACAGGATGAAAAGCATTCACAAAATGGCTAGCTATTACCATTAACCATTACCATCCATTTATTATGCTAGTGCTTATGTGACATTAAAAACATATCATCTAAATCTACCAAGTATTAGCATGGAATAGAGAGAGATCCTTTGCAACTAGCATACGTTTCCGTGCACTAGCCAAAGCTAACATGGGTTAACATGAGTTAGTGAACTGAGGTACTAGCATATGTGTGCGTGGGCAAGGGTTACCATGGAATAGAGAGTGCCGCTGAGTTACTAGCAGGGATTTCTGTGGACTAGGCAGTGTTAACATGAGCTTCTGATTTTTTGTTTTACAATTTAGAATGATTTCGATCGCTTCCGGGAGCGAACGCTGGCATGCTTGACTGCTGCTACTCCCCAGGCTTTTTAGAATTTTAAGGTGATTTTAAAGAGTTTAATATATTTTTATTTGAGATTGTTTTCATTGTATGGCTTCGCTGATTCTCTTGCTGGGCAATCCTCATGTGGGTGGAAACGAGTTGTGTTGGAAGCTACATGGACATACTGTCTTCAAAGCTGAACAAAATGCGGAGTGGAGCTGCCGGTGAATGGGTGACTGACCTGACGTTCTCTCATCCGCCGTTGCCGATGATGTGTCCCCCTATTTTTTTAGCATTTAATAGTGAAAACTGTCATGAATTTTAGTGTTGATTGGTTGTTCAGTGGATTTGTTGTTTTATTTGTTGAATCTGTACAGCACTTTAGAACAATCTGTTGTAATTAAATGTGCTTGATAAATAAACTGAATTGAATTCAATGGGTCTCTATGCGCTTCTAGCATAGGTTCCTTTAGTCTAGCTGAGGAAAACAAGGGTAATTATGGAATATAGAGAGTCACAGAGCTATTAGCATAGGCTTCTGTGGGCTAGCCAAGGCTAACTTGGCTTAGCATGAAGTAGTGTGCATCTGTGTGCTATAAGCATAGGGCTAGAAAGTGTTCACGGGCTACTAGCTTTGGTTTGTGTGGGCTAGTCAATGCAGACAAGGGTTAGCAAGGAATAGATAAGAGTCCCTGTGTTACTAGCATGGGTTTCTGTGGGCTAGGCTATGTGTTAGCATGGAATAGCGAGAAAGCGAGAGAGAGAGAGAGCGAGAGAGAGAGAGAGAGAGAGAGAGTAGTAGTATTAACATGGATACCAGCAAAGGGTTTGAATTGAATTCATGAGTTAATAGAACAGTGAGCTTTAACCAAGGCTAAAACCAGTGGATCATGCTAGCATGGGTTAGCAGTGGCTAAGGCTATCACCCACCCAGCGTGCATGAAGATGTAGCTGAAGTAGCGGCAGGCCTGTGCTCTACGCTGAGGGTGGTAGGGCAGAGGGCTCTTCAGGAAGGACGGAGACGAAACCTGCAGAACCCAGCGGTCCAGCAGGAGCCCATAATACACAAACACCGCCATCTGAGGGATAAAACCAACAGATCAGGACCTAAGCATCACCACACAACAGTTTAAACGTCTCATCAGAACCAGGGGTCACGTTTTAACCCGCAGTATTATTCATTAGGGCTGCAACTAACGATTATTTTCATAATCGATTAGTTGGCCGTTTATCCCCCCACCCCCACCTCGCCCCCCAACCCCTCCACCCAAAATTAATCGGATGGGGCCAAACTTTCAGGTTAGTAAAAAACTAATGTGTTCCATTTGAGACGATATTATCTTTCTAAAATACATACACTAGACCAGTGGTTCTCAACTTTTTATGAGCTTTGGACCCCTAGCATATTTCGAGCAATCCACAAGGACCCCCTCACTCCACAACAATTATAGGCTATATATTTAACAGTCATTTCTATATATGTTGCTTTATTTTATTAATATTTAACATTAATAATATTAACATTAACATTGAAACAAAACATTTCAAGATTTTATTTTTTACATTTTATTGTTGGTGTGACATTTAATTTGACTCTCTGAATTATCCTTTGTTTATTTTATCCATCAATGCAACACTTGCACACCTACCACTCAGGTTTTTGCAAATGATCATTTCATTTGTAAATAAATTTTAAATACATCCATCGATTAACGATATTTGCGAATAACCAAATTGATTCATTTTAAAACATCTAATTTGAATATGTTTTTATACATTTAACAGAAAATATATACATAACATTATTTAAACATTTTTAAAACTTTCCTGCGGACCCCCTGCAATTACACCACTGACCACTAGGAGTCCGCGGACCCCCGGTTGAGAAACACTGCACTAGCCGGGTAGTGCACAGTGAAAGTGTAGAGTACGTCATTTGGGACCTCAAGTTTAGTAGTTACTCTCCGGAGCGTGTTTTCCCAACATAAGTAACGAAATGAGTAAATCTCCCCCGTGCCGCGCGCAGACCAATTAATCGATAGAGATTCGCTGACAACGATTTTCATAATCGATTATTATCGATTTGATCGATTAGTTGTTGCAGCTTTACTATTCATTATTATTTATATGTTGTTAGCAACATGCTGTTTACATGAAGTTAGCAACGTTCTGATCTGCTATTTTTTTTTGCCGGTTTTGCTATTTTAGCAATACTGTATTTATATTATTTAAACAATAATAGTAACAACATATTTTTTTTAAAAAATATTGTGTTTGCTATTTTGTTTCCATTATTTTTACGCTATAAATTTCATGCTATTTTAGAGATCTATTTACATTACTTTAATGGTGTGTTAGTCATTTTAATGATAGTGTTTACGTGGTTTTTAGCAATATTGTGTTAATGTCATTGTAACTATAAGCTCTTTACACTAATATATTGATATTGTTTGTTTTTCAATGATATTTAGCTATTTTAACAACATTGTGATTACATTATTTTAGCGATATTATGTTTATGTTTTTTGTAATATTGTGTTTTTTAGCAAAATCATATTTACATTTTTTGTCACATTGTGTTTGTTATTTTAATATTTTGTTTACATTATTTTAGCAATATTATGTTAATGGAATTTTATCAATAGATTTTACATTATTTTACCTATATTGTATGTGGTTTTTAATGATATTGTGTTAATGCCATTTTAACAGTAAGGTGTTTATACTAATTTAGTAATATTGTGTACATTATTTTAGTGATATTGTGTGTGCTGTTTTAACAGTAAGGTGTTTACACTAATTTAACAATACTTTGTGTGGTTTTAATAATATATTATTTACGTTGTCTTAGCGATATTGTTTGTGTTATGTTAACAGTATTATTGTAGCTCTGTGCTCGCCTCTGCGATGGTGATGGTCAGGATGAGCCAGGGTGGAGGACAGTAGGTGTAGCTGTCGAAGTACCACTTGCGGTCCACTTCCCGGGGCAGCGTCTCGTACGCTACGTGTCGGACGAGTCTCTGAGACAAACCGAGTCCCACCTCCTCCCTCAGGCTGGAGCTCTTCAGCTGCCTCCCTCCCTGCTGGATCGCCCTCCGGAAACTGTTTGACCGCTTATTACTCATCTGAGGAAACACACGATTGGATCGGGATTTAAAACAGCACGCTTCAAAACTATTTAGTGACTAAAAACATAACAGCTCAAAAATATTTATCATTTGTGAAAAGTGACAGTTTATTTCATGCTTTTTAAAGCTTTGCAAGATAGAAAGATCCAAATTTTCTACAACCTGAACATTTTTAAACCTCAATTTTCAAGATCAGAATTTGTTTATCAAGCCTGTTTAATCTTTGCTTTTTCCTTTTTAACCTGATTATTATGATTTTTAAATTTGAAAGAGGTGAATTTAGACTTCTCAAATAATTCAAAAGATTCACAGTAAATATTTTCAGTAATATTCAGGAATCCTGCATTTAGGTTCAAGGAATCTGATATAAGTCCATATATATTTTTGCACAGAAATATCACACGATGTAACGTTTTTACTGGCTCGGCAGCGTCCAGTTCTCGCTGGATTGTCCTGCATCTCCTCGGCTTCCGTTCTCTCTCACAGTCTTTCACATTCTTTCATTCTCTCTCTCTCTGTGTTTCCTAACGAACGCGAGGCTCACTTTCTCTTTTCATCTGTGAGAATCTGTGGACTCTCTGTTTAAAACTGCACCACAACACATTCACCAGATTCTTCCACCGTCACTGAGCAACTACACACACACATCAGTGAGAGAGGCAGAGAGAGAGAGACAGCAAGAGGGAGAGAGATATAGAGAGAGAGACAGCTGGAGAGAGGCAGTGAGAGAGAGACAGGGAAACTGATTCAGAGTGAGTGAGACAGACAGAGCAAGAGAGAAAGAGAGAGAGAAAGTGAATCTGTGTATGTGTGTGTGTGTGTGTGTGTGTGTGAGGGAGAAAAATGACTTTTACAAGCTCGATGCCGAGACGAAACATCTCACACACACACTCCGGAATGTTCTTCTTCCCCTGCGCTGTAGAGAATAAAGGACGTCTCAGAGAAATAAAGAATAAAGAAGGTATTTGAAGGGAAACAATTTCAAGCTTCCTCCTCATGGTCAGATAAGCAGATAAACACGTTACGTCACGCTGGGTTTCACAGCACAGTGTAAAATATTCTTATCATCTACATTACACTAAACCTCACTGTTATATTAAACATCCAGCAAAGTTTAAACAAAAAAAATCCCCAAGATATAAATGTGATAAAACACTCAGACAGCAGCTGAGAAATGTCACAATGGGCATGGCCTAATATGCTAATGAACATGATTGGTTGACAGCTTGTTGTCTGAGAGCCAGGCCTGCAAGGTTAGCTTTCACTCACTAGGTTAGTTTTGTTCGCTAGTTAGCGTTTGCCCTGTACTTAGCTTTAATTCCCTACATCTAGTTTACTTTCATTACCCACAATGCTTTATGTCTCTGCTCTGAGACCTTACCCACAATGCTTTGCTGCATACAATATTACAATATTAACTTCTATCTGATGCTGCACTGTTGGTGTGTGATTTTGGATGCACAGATGGACGTGTCCTGGGTGAGTCTCAGAACCAAAGAACATTTCCATGAACACAGGAACCTTTTCTGGAAACCAGGAACCTTTGTAGGAACTCGGAAACCTTTCCATGGACCCAGGAATTTTTTTGGGGGATATCAGGCACCTTTTCAAGGATCATAGAAATTTTTCAGGAACTCAAAAATCCTCTTCAGGAACCCTTTTAGGATCTCAAGTATGTATTATAGACCTGAGAACACCTAATTGGGAACCCAAAAACCTCAGGAACCCAGAGAGCTGCTCAGAAAACCTTTTCTGGAAACCAGGAAACTTTGTAGGAACCCAGAATTATTTTAAAACTAAGAAAACCTTCCATGAACACAGGAACCTTTTTTAAAAAATCAGGAACCTTTTTTTCCAGGAACCCAGGAAACTTTTCAGAAGTCAAACAAATTTTACACAGACTCAAAAACGTTTTCTGTAACTGTGAATCTTTTTTAGGGACAAATGAACATTTTTATGAACAAAAGAACCTTTTTCAAAACACAGGATCTTGCTCAGCAATGTATGATCTGTTTCAGGAACCCAAGAACTTTTTCAGGAATCTACAACATTTTGTAGGCTCCCAGCAACCTGGAAATCTTTTAAGAAACTCAAGATCTTTTTCAGGAACACGGGAACCGCTTAAGGAACCTTGAGACTTTTTGGTTTCAAGAACTTTTTAGGAGCTGTAGTATGTTTCTGGAACTTTTTCAGGAGCTTAAGAAATTTTACAGGAACTCAGGATTCTTTTATTCAGAAATCCAGGGACCTTTCCATGAACCCAAGATGGTTTTCAGTAATCAATTTTTTTTACTCAGCTGTTTCCACTAAAGGAACCAGGTACTCTTCTATAGAGCATGAACATTTGGGGCGGAGCTTGATGTACTAAACATCTTCCAGACATTTCTAGTGAACGATCGCATCACAACAGTTCCACAACCCCTGTAGTTCTTCAGAAGCTTCCAGAACCTCGGTGTAAACACAGTTTTTCTTTCATTCTTCTCTATTCAACCTGTTTCTTCGATCTTCATCAACCTGTTTTTTCCTTAATTCTTTCTCTCTTTCTTTCTTTCGTTCTTTTTCCTGCTTTCAGCCTTTCAGTCCCTCGATATAAAACTCTCTTCAGTCTCCATCTCCCCCCATGTGTTTTGGTAAATGTGTCACAGCAGGTGCTTTATAGGACACAATAGCGACCAAGACCCTTACACACACACACACAAAGCACCGCCCTTCTCCCCTCTGCATGTACCCCACCCCCTATTCCATTTACATGAAGAGAGATACAGAAATGAGAAATTAAATTGAAAAAAAACAGAGGCAAAGAGAGTCAGATAGAAAGAAAGACAGAGAGACGGCAAGAAAGACAGACAGGGATAAAGACAGATAGACAGAGAGACAGCAAGAAAGACAGACAGACAGAGAGAGACAGAGAGAGAGAGAGAGAGAGAAAGACAGACAGAGAGAAAGAAATATAGACAGAGAAAGACAGACAGTGAGAGAAAAAGAGACAGAGAGAAAGACAGATGAAGAAAGACGGACAGAGAGAGACAGCGAGACAGAGAGAAAGACAGACAGAGAGAAAGACAGACAGAGAGAGAGAGAATGAAAGACAGACAGAGAGAAAGACAGACAAAAAGAGATAGAGAGACAGTAAGACAGAGAGAGAAACACCATATCAGGAACCCAAACTCCATTTTAGGAACACTCAAGAATATTTTTTTCATGAACTCAAAATTCCTTTATCTGGAACCTTGAATCATTTTTCAAAATGTAAGAACCCTTTTTAGGAATCACAAAAGCTATTTCGGTATCATGGAATTGTGCTCAACTGTTTCAGGAACCCAAGAACTTTTCCATGTGTGAGACAGACAAACAGACAGAGAGAGAGACAGAGAGAGAGAAAGAGAGAGAGAGACCATAAATTTCCCCACATTTTCAGTGAGAACCCTGTATCACAACACACACACACATACACACATTATTAAAAACACTAAAATGTTCACAGCATTCACTTCTACCGCAATTGTACCCTATCAGTCGAGTCCACCTGTTTCCCAGAGCATTGTGGGTAATGTTCCGGACTCACCAGGTTCATGAAATCCTGATATCGGACTTTTCCCTCAGCGTTCCCGTTAGCCAGTGCCAGCAGAACCTCCAGCTTGTGTGTGTCGAGTTCAGAGCCATGCGTCTCGAGAAGGTCACGCAAACGTTCGGCGCTGATGAAGCCCGAACTTTCTGGGTCATACTGAAACACACACACACACACGCGATGATGATGTCATACAACAATTAACTTTGTGGCAAACAAACGCAAATTCATTGACCCTGCAATCATATACACACACACAGATTTCCAAATGATTCTGAATACAAACACACACACACACACACAGTCTCGATTTCATATCCCTATGAACAGGCTGGGGTCTACAAAGAGGCCGCAATTTCATTCACACACCCCCTCCCAATTAGACTTCGCCCGCACACACACACACACACACACACACACACACACACACAAACACACACACATTGTGGGAATATGTGTGTTACTTCTACATGCAAATCTCATGGCTTTGAGATGCACATTAATCCCTGAATAATAGAATGAGAGAGATTGAGAGAGAGAGAGAGAGAGAGAGAGAGAGAGAGAATTGAGGATGGGGTGGTCCTGGTATTTTAGACCTCATTTGCATAATACTGAATATTAAACAGGCTTCTCTGGTCAGTGGTGCATGTGTGTGTGTGTGTGTGTGTCCCCGCCACCAACTGCCAGAACAAAATCTCCCTAAAAAGCCGCCATGCACGAGGGGGTGTGGTTTGTTTGATTGACAGGACGTCGTCCAAATCTGATGTTTATTAAAATAATTGCTGTTCCATTAACACGAGAGGTGAAAAACTGCAGCTAAAGGACAGAGCGCTCTCGTTTTTTGAGAGCGGGAACAGCAACAGGGTCAGTCCCTCAATTTCACAATTCACTTCCAGCTGAATCACAGGCAAAATCTCCCAGAATCCTTTGCACATTTTAAGGTCACTATAATCCCTTCACACCCAAGCGTCCTTCCGCCGTCACTCATGCCATCACTAGTTATTAAACATCGGTCTGAGATTTATATTAGTGTGAAGTGTTCAAACTCTCAGTGTCTCTCGCATACACACACACACACACACACACATACAGAGAGAAAGAGAGAGAGATGAAATCAGGATGAAAAATCTATCTGACTGAAGCACCTCAGGAGGAGGGGGGAGAAGGAAGGAAGAAAGAAAGAAAGAAAGAAAGACATGATAAGATTCAATATTGGGGAAAGAAAAGAGAGAAAAAGAAAGGTGGGTTAAGTTTGACTGCAGTGGCTTTAGCTCTGAGGTTAAAGGTCTCAGGGGGAATCAGAGGTGACCGCCTGAGGCACTTTCAACATTTCCATATGGGCACAGAAACACTGGAAAACAACAGAAAAACAAAAGAAACAACAGGAATGATAGAAAATGACAGAATATGTCAGAAATTACAGAAGTGACAGAAAAGAAAAGAAAATGTCAGAAAGCAGCAGAAACACAAAAAACAACAGACACAGCAGAAGCGACATGAATGGAAGAAACAACAGAAACAAGAAAAAACAGAAATGACAAAAATGACAGCTACATCGGAAGCGACACAAATGACAAAAAGAACAGAAACATCAGAAAACAACAGAAATCCATCCATCTATCCATCTTCTACCGCTTACTCCTTCTTCGGGGTCGCGGGGGAACCTGGAGCCAATCCCAGGGAGCATCGGGCACAAGGCGGGGTACACCCTGGACAGGGTGCCAGTCCATCGCAGGGCACAATCACATACACACTCACACCCCCATTCATACACTACGGACACTTTAGACACGCCAATCAGCCTACCATGCATGTCTTTGGACTGGGGAGGAAACCGGAGTACCCGGAGGAAACCCCCGCAGCACGGGGAGAACATGCAAACTCCGCACACACATGGCCCCAGCGGGAATCAAAACAACAGAAATGATAGAAATAAAGGAAATGACAACAAACATCATCATGACAGAAACAACCAACCCTTCAGGATGTTGAGATTTTGCGATCGCAGAAATGAACACAAAATCAAGGAAACTCTGCAATATTCGGAGAGATTTGGGCTGAGACAAGTCATGTGACATCATCACAAAGCACATTCATCCAAAGCCCTCTTTGAGTCACGTGCGTCCAACATGAGTGCAGCTAAAAGGTCTCATTTACCAACAAACATCACTGCGAAAGAGCGTGCACAACTATTTAATGTAAATGCGATTTCGCCAATTCAATAGTTTTCCACAAAAAAGCACAATGAACTCCGCAAATTGCATCATGAATTTTGAAAAAAGCTGAAGCAAAATCGAGCATTTTTGGCCGCAACGATCACAAAAAAGCTCCATGAAATCCTGTCCGGACTGAACAATAGAAACATCAGAAGTGACATGAATAACAGGAGCAACGGAAATGACAAAAAAAAAACGAGTGTCAGAAATGATATAAAGGGTAGAAATAACAGAATGAGAGAAATGACCAATTATAATAAAGGAAATGTCAAAAAATAAACTCAGAATGACAGAAACAACATACAGGTGCATCTCAAAAAAGTCCATTATTTTCCGTAATTTAATTCAAAAAGTGGAACTTTCATATATTCTAGATTCATTACACATTGTCACGTATCAGGAAGCTCTGGACTCCACTTCCCATCAGCCACTGCACTGCACTACATGTCACATGACCACCTGCACCTGATTCACGTTTTGGTTAATGAGCACTCATGTGTATATATAGCCATTGTCTGCACTGATTCACGGTCTTTCGTTCTGTCACAATCCGTGGGTTGAGCCAGAAGCAGGTGCAGATAATAACATTTATTGAAACAACGTACTAAGAAACAAAGACACTAAGACAACTTGACAAAACACTGTGGCATGAAACAAAACACTGAAACATAAACTAACAAGATCAAGAAACATGGAACACAGCAGTCTAAGACAACGAAAGACAGTGAATCAGTGCAGACAATGGCTATATATACACGAGTGCTCATTAACCAAAACGTGAATCAGGTGCAGGTGGTCATGTGACGTAGTGCAGTGCAGTGGCTGATGGGAAGTGGAGTCCAGAGCTTCCTGATACGTGACACACATGAAGTGAAATATTTCAAGACTTTTTTTTTTATCTTGATGATTACGGCTTACAGCTAATGGAAATCAAAAATCCAGTATCTCCAAATATTAGAATAAAGAATTTATAATACAGAAATGTCGATCTGAGGAGAAGAGCAATAATCAGAGAATTAACTCAAAACACCTGCAAAGGTTTCCTGAGTCTTTAATCTCTCAGTCTGGTTCAGTACACACAACCACAATCATGGGGAAGAGGAAAGTAAATGTTGCTTTTCATTTGGAAATCAAGGTCACAAGGTCTGGAGGAAGAGTGGAGAGGAACAGAATCCAAGTAGCTTGAAGTCCAGTGTGAAGTTTCCACAGTCAGTGATGATTTGGGTGCCATGTCATCTGCTGGTGTTGGTCCACTGTGTTTTCTCAAGTCGAGAGTCAATGCAGCGTCTACCAGCAGATTTTAGAGCACTTCATGCTTCCATCTGCTGACGAGCTTTATGGAGATGCTGATTTCCTTTTCCAGCAGGACTTGGCACATGCCCACCGTGCCAAAACTACCAGTAACTGGTATGCTGACCATGGTCTTACTGTGCTTGATTGGCCAGTCAACTCGCCTGGCCTGAACCCCATAGAGAATCTATGAGAGACACCAGACCCAACAATACAGACGAGCTGAAGGCCGCTATCAAAGCAACCTGGGCTTCCAGAACACCTCAGCAGTGCCACAGGCTGATTGCCTCCATGCCACGCCGAATTGATGCAGTAATTCATGCAAAAGGAGCCACAACCATGTACTGAGTGCATAAATTAACCTTCTTTTCAGAAGGTCGACATTTGTGTATTATAAATTTTATATTTTGAGATACTGGATTTTTGATTTCCATGAGCTGTAAGCCGTAATCATCGAGATTAAAACAAAAAAAGTCTTGAAATATTTCACTTTGTGTGTAATGAACATCGAATATATGAAAGTTCCTCTTTTTGTATTAAATTACAGAAAAAAATTAACTTTTCCACAATAAGCTAATTTTTGTAGATGCACCTGTATAAATCAGAAGCCACATGACCAACAGGAGCAACTATAACCAAAGAAAATGACAGGAATGACAGATCATGTGCCTCAATTGCAGGGAAAAGAAAAGAAGCTCAGCAGTTAAAGGAAATGTGTCGTGTAAAATGTAAACACTTTATTGAGCTAACGTTTAAGCAGCTAAACATGTCAGGAGGTTAAGGTATATGATCGTTGCTATGGTTACACTTCTCACTGCTCATAATGTAACACTGATTTTACTGCCATGTGTTTTTAGTGATGAGGAAATACTGGTCGAGTGTAAAATTGACCAAGATTTAGAATAAGGAATAAACTTTGTTTAAAATAAATTATAATTTCACAACAACGGCCTATTAGTAAGGAGTGTTTCTGTTGTCATGGCAACATAATATTTTGTTATCTGACGGAAGATCTTCTGTGTGTGTGTGAGAGAGAAAGAGAGACAGATAGGAAAACACAGGTGTGTGTGTGTGAGCACGTGTGCATGTGTGTATGTGTTGATGGTTCTGAATGAAGCTGAAAGCTGCTGCTGGAATGCAACCATGATCTCAACAGACACACTGCCTTTCTACACACACACGTACACACACATATGCACGCACACACCTCTGAGTGTCACACTCTCCTGAGAACCACTTCAGACATGTATACACACACACGTGCAGACACTTAGATAAGTACTAGTGGCAGCTGCAACAGACATCTTCAATACACACACATACTCACACACACACACACACACACACTCACAGAGCCAGATCCATGCTCCATCTCTCTCTCTTTCTGTTGTCTTGTTACGGTGGTGAAGTTGATTTACACCCAGGCTTCATTTGAGGGAAGATAATGAGTACTGAACTGCTCTAAAACACCACACACACACCACTCTATTTTTATAACTACATTTATGCAAGATTTTTCACACTTCACACATGGGAGATTCCTCTCATTATCGACATCTATTTAAAGACCAGAGCGACAGAGAGAGAGAGAGAGAGACAGACTATGCAGTTGTGTGTGATATAAATAAGAAAATAAATAAATAAACAAACAAATAAATAAGTGAAGTGTAATTTTAAACAGCAGCACAGTGATGTCATGTGTGTGTCTGTGTATCGGCACAGTGAACTCTCAGTACGAAAAAAAAAACAAAGTGCACTTTTATTCAGACGTTTATGGAGCCACCAGACGCCGATCAGCTGCATACACCAGCAACACTCCACTAAACACCACAGAACACCACAGAACACCACTTCCTATGTCTGCTGTTAATAAACACAAAGTACCGCCTATTAACACACTGTCTAAAGAAACACAGCGGGACAGTGGGCGCGTCCCAAATCTCACACTACACGCACTATATCCTTACACTACACATTTTGTGGTTCACTGCCTTGAATGAATCGCTAACGTTTTACACTAAACAGAAATGAGCGATCACCTCATGGTAACTCATGTCATTCCACCGTCCGAGGTTAAATCATCTTGAGGACGAGGAAAGAATTTAAAGACCCACAATGCACTGCAATAATAAACACTGCAAAACATGTTGACTCAGCGAGCGAAAATATCTTCAATATAATCAAATGTATGGGATATTCCCTTTTATAACTTTACAATAAACCAAATACATGACTATTAAATCTAGCTGAGACATTTTTGCTCATTTCAAGCTTGAAATAATCTTCTGTTGGATCAGGTTTCTAAAAAAACAGAAAAAAACAGTCATAAAGCTTGAAATGAATAAAAGCAGAATGGATTTGATTTATAATAAACTCCTAATAAGAAGAAGTATTAGATACATTTGCTCATATTCAAGATATTTTCACTTGCTAAGAAAGCGTTTTTGCAGTGTAGTTCATATTTTAGCTCTTTAATTAAACATCACACTAAAATCTGATGCTGCTAAAAGAAAGATTATGGTAAGAATAAAGTTTTATTCCTCTTATACTACAGCAATTTACCAACAAATACATTTTTTTTTATTAAACAACAACACCATATGTTTTATCCATTTATAGTTACATTTAATGCTTATGAAACTACTTAGTTCCTGTTCTCACTAACCTTATAGCAGCTATAAACAGTCATTCCTTCACCAACCCCTCTCTTTTTTATTCTCTTTCTTGAAGTTAATAGGACAAAAAAAAAAAAAACCCTCACAGAAACCAAGAAACAGCAAAGTAGCTTAAGCTCCTCTGTCCTGAAGATGTCGTAAAACTTGTAAAAAAAAATAATAAAATAAATAAATAAAAAAATTACAGCTGTACCTTGACTGTTACAAAATGCTGACACTGGAGATTCCTTCCATATCAAAGCAATCGATTTTTTGAAATCTGTGTATTATAAGCAGGGCCCCTGTGAATGAGCTGTTACTATAGAAACGATAACATATTAGAGTGAGCATTAATATAAACTTGTGAGTTGCAGCTGCACTACTGTCAGAGCTGGTGATGCACTAGTGTGTGTAGCGGCGTTCTGTGTCCTGTTTGCATTTCAGTCGGCAGGTTATTTGTTAATTGTGGATATTTACGCTTCAGTAGTTCCACTTTTAACTCCTCCTGCTTCATTAGCTCTTTGGTTCAACACAATACCCACAATGCATTAGATTTATAACCTCACTGGGTCACGACCTCAGTCTGAGACTCAAAGTGATGCTGGGTGAATAACTCGAGCAAATCAAGAGGCCCAGCTCTCTCTCTGTCTCTCTCTCTGTCTCTCTCTCTCTCATGCACACACACACACACACACACACACACACACACACAAACTCTCGCTCTGGAAGCCTAATCCCCTTTACGCACTTTCTTTTCTCCCGTTTTTATATTATTATTATTGTTATTCTGTCTTCCTATTACTCACTGTTCATAACTGTCACATCTCTAGTCTTTTTGTGTGTATGTGTGTGTGTGTGTGTATGTGTGTGTGTGAGGGGGTTAAAGGTTGGGCAGGTGCAAAAGCAGGACAAGGCTCCACTCCCCATCTGTCACGTTCTCGTCGCCCCGAAACTGTAACTCGGGTTACGGGTCGCCTTAATTGTATTTTCACAGGTCAATGTCAGGGTCTCACACACACACAGACACACAATAACTAATTTCCCAACCATTATAAATGGAGAAAATTTTATCACAGATTATGGCATCATCAGGATAGACAGAGAGAGAGAGAAAGAGAGAAAGAGCAAGAAACAGACAGAGAGAGAGAGAAAGAAAGAGAGAGAGAGACAGAGAGAGAGAGATAGAAAGAGTGACAGACCGTACCTTATCAAACAGAGATTTCCACTGCTGTACCCATGTAAAAGGGAAACAGAAAGAGAGAATGAAATAAACATGAGGAATAAATAATGGCTGCAGTACTGTAGTGTTTAAAGTATGCAACAGGTCTTTTGATGGAGAGGTGTTTGAAGGTGCTGAGGAGGTGTTTTGAATGTGTTTAGAGGTGTTGAGGTCTGTGCAGGTGTTTGGAGGTTTTGAGGAGATGCTGAGCTGTTTTTTGGGTGCTTGGAGGTGTTTGGGGGTGTCTAAAGGCATAGAGAAGGTGTTTGGAGGTGTTGAGGAGGTGTTTAAGGGTGTTTGTGGTCTTGAGAAGGAGTGTTGAGGAGGTGTTGAGGGGTTGTTTGGAGGTTTTCGGAAGAGTTTGGAGGTGTTAAGGGGTCTTTGGAGATGTTTGGAGGTGTTGAGGGGGTGTTTGGAGGAGTTTGGACATGTTGGGAGGTGTTGAGGGGCTATTTGGATTTGTTTAGATGTGTTCAGAAGGTGTTTGGAGGAGTTTGGGGGTGTTGAGGGGGTGTTTGAGGGTGTTGAGGAGGTGACTGGAGGAATTTGGATGTGTTTGGAGGAGATTGGAGGTGTCGAGGGGGTGTTTGGGGGTGTTCGGAGGTGTTGAGGGGGTGTTTGGAAGTGTTTAGGAGGTGATTGGAGGAATTTGGATGTGTTTGGAGGAGACTGGAGGTGTCGAGGGGGTGTTGAAGCAGGTTTTATTTTAATCTGAGGTTGTGTGAAAGAGTCAGATGGGATTTCGTTTGACTGACAGATTAAATGACTGAGCAAAGAAATTTCACAAGCAATTGAAAAAACACTGTTGAATCCACCTGTGCAACTCTCATAACATTTTAATTGAATCAGCTCTTGTGGAGGTTAAATAACACTCAGAGTGTTTAAATCCAGTCTAACAGTGTTGAATTAACCCGTCTAGCAGTTAATCCTGATTTACGACATAACTCTTATGATATGTATCACTTACAGTCTTGCTATTAAATGTTATGGTGTTTATAACCGTGTATGACATTTCATTATCATCTTATAATAAATCAACCCTTAATAATTGATTAACATAGGGACTTTTGCATTATTGAATGTGCTATTAAAACCTAAAGTGCTTAATTAACATCTACACTGTTGAATTAACTGTGCTTGAGGTATTTAATCCTGAAAAGTTTTGAGGAAACTGTGTAGGTGTTTAATTAAAAACTACAGCTTGAAAGAAACTCATTAAGAAAAGTAATCATTAAAAGTGATAAATTACCACCTACAGTGTTTTGTTAAGTGTTATGGTGTTTATAAACTAGTATGGTATTTAAATTACACCTACAGCATGTAAACTCTTGCAGTGTTCAATTAACACACAATATAGAATCAAGCTTTATAGTAATGCATTAACACAGAGACTTATTAAAACCTACAGTGTTTAATGAACTGTTGTGGTGTTGAATTAACCCTTGCCACACTTAATCCTTTTAACTGTTTATTTAACTAAAACCTATAGCTTTTAAGTGACTCCTGATAGACTGTATACTCTTGTGGTATTTAAATAAAACAGGGACTTCTGCATTAACATCTACAGGATTTCATGTAGCATTAAATCCTATGGTGTTGAACGAACTGTTGTGGTGTTTAATTAGCACCTACACTTACACTTGCAGTTTTTTCTTAAACCCACACAGTATTAAATTAACGTTTAACAAATAGTATTAAAACAGAGACTTTTGCATTAAACCAGTGTTGAATGAAGTAACCTGGTGTTTAATGAACACCTACACTGTAGTATTAATTCCTGATAATGCATTAACACAGGGACTTTTTGTACTGTAAACAATTAAATATTAAATCCTACAGTGTTGAATGAGCTGCTGTGGTGTTTAATTAACACTTACAGTGTTCATGACGTGATGCATTAACTCTTACCTGTTACAGTGTTGCGCGTTCGGAGCTAATTAAAGGTTTTAAGAGTTAATTCAACATTAAAATGCATCGATCGTGTGTTAATTCGGTATTTTGACTATAAATGCGACTCACTGTGTCCGGGTGAGATCCGGTTTCGGTCTCTCCGCTCTCTAACACTTCGATCTCGTCGCCCTCCGCGTGCGCCGCCACCGCCGGTGATGAGTTGGCGCGCGCTCCGGTGGTCATGGTCGCGCGGCAGTGTGTTTAGTCAGCTATAACCGAGTCCGTGCACGCGCTGGTAGAGGGTTCCCATCTCTGGTGTTTATCCGGTACTCCCGTTAATGCGCGCACTGCTTCGCATCGTCACACTGCAAAAAAAAAGTACCGACACGCGTGTAACGATGGTGATGACGACGATGACGAAGGAGTCTCGGCACCTCGAGCTTCGCACGCGCGCGCGCGCTCTCTCCTTCTCCATCTGTCACCATAGCGGAAAGGAGAGAGAGAGAGCGAAAGAGAGAGAGGGCCGGGTGACGACTTTTGGGAGATTCAGTTTCCCTGAGAATCGACTCTTTGGAAGCGGAGAATCGATTCACAAGCACGAACGAGTCAGTGGATGTAAAAACGCGACGTGATTATTAAAGTGTATTGATATGCGGTGACGCGCACGATATTGTCACCATAAACACTTAAAAATATTTGTAAATAAATCATAACTTCAATTAATGGCTGTAGATTTAATTAAGGTGATTCATCAACAATAGCCTACATTGTGTATTTTTTGTAACTAAGAAAAAGTAGCTATTTGTGTTAAATCACGTTAATATTCTACAACATTAATACATTTAGGCTACTGTAAAACCACAAAAACATTAATAGTACAATTAATGTTTTATCAAAACCAAAAACTATAATTATACCATTTTAAATGTGCATTAGGTAAGATTAGTTTGTTTGTTTGTTTGTTTGTTTGTTTCAAGATTAGGTCTCTAATAATTGAATGATTCCCGCCCATGTTCACGAAGCTCCACCCCCAGGATCGATGATGACCCATAGAGTATAGTGTCTATAAAATGACTGACAGGAGGCGCATCCAAACACAAACAAGCATTGCGGACAGGCAGTTTTTCAAAAAACATTTTCTCAACAAATTAATAAACATTTGCTGAGGCCACGGCTTTACCCATATTGTATTTATCATGTTCTATACATTGCCCAAGTTATTTGCACAAGTAAGGAATAAAAAAAAAAATCGACCACTGCACCTTAAAAAATATTTTTAATCATAATATTAAAAAAACTACTTTTTGTTAAGAAAAGCGTTCTTCAGTGGTTCTTTAATCAGCAGTTCTAGCCTTCTACATGGGCTCTACTTGTAAAATTGAGAAAGTGAAATCCTCTGGAGGGTTCAGCAAAAAACCCACAGAACCCACAGAACCCATTACACTACCAGACTGAAGAAATAGAGCAGAGAATACAGCTTATAGTTTTATTAAATAAACATTACACTACATTCTTGTAGTGAACTCTATATTATGTCCATGTAATAAGACTTAGAACTATAATAATAATAATAATAATAATAATAATAATAATAATAATAATAAATTTGTATAAAGTTTTCAGTACTCGGTGCTACATGCTGCAATTTCCCAGGACACACTGCCCTCTTTTGTTCAGCAAGTGTACAAAACATCACTCCATACTACACTGGGGATTTAATTCTTTTCTTCCAGAAAGAAAGAAAGAAAGAAAGAAAGGGGAGGGAAGGAGGATAAACAAAAAAGAAAGAACTCAAATAATAGTAATACAAATAAATAAATAAATAAATAAATAAATGTCATGATACAGATTTTATTTGATTTGATTTATCTACGAGAGCAGTTTTAAACACCTTTAATATACTTAGACATAAGTACAAATATGCCCAAATTCTCTTTCTCTCTCTCTCACACACACACACACACACAATATCAACAACACACTGCATTTTATAATCCTATTTAATAAATAAATAATTGTAGAGCATAAGGAGTCGTGTATCCTGCTGTGTCTGCACATATCCTTTTGTTATAAACTCTCTCTCTCTCTCTCTCTCTCTCTCTCTCTCTCTCTCTTCATAGTTTTGCATTGGGAATTATGAGAAAGCGATGTTTCCATCCAGATTTTTTTCCTGTAAGATTGTACTCTGAAGTAGGCCTATTGAATTCACTGAGAGCTAAAATAACAAATTGTGTCTCTCAAACATGCAAAACAATGCTGAGGCACAACAACAGATTAATTTTATAAACATATGCAAATATTAAGGACATTGAACACATTTAAGCAAAAACGAGCCCCATCAGATTTATTCGTCATTTCTGAACATTGTACAGACTGAAACACAAAGCTAAATGTTGTACAGGTAATACACATTTCCATACTAAGTTATTCTGCTTTACACTTAATTCTATTCATTCTAGTAACCAGTCCATTCACCTCATAAATATAATTAGCAAATAAGAAAGTTTAAATATTTTATAGTATTTGACAGATCTCACTGTGAGAACAATGGTTCTAATGGTTCTTATTTTGAAGGAGTACAGTGTATACCTCTCTCAGAAACTCTCAGATCTTGTACAAAAAAAAGAAAGAAAGATAGAAAGAAAATAAAGGAAAAAAGGAAATAGATTGATCATGAGAGAAATTCAGATACAAAAATGAAAAATGAATTGTGTGGAAAAAATGACGGGAAATAAAAACAAATTGCCTACATATGTGAAATATAACGTGCAGTGTCTAGAAACCTCACGCATCAAGCTACGTTCACACTAGCAGGGCAAGTTTGTGGGCGTGGCAAGAATAGCTACTGTATGTCCAACTTCTAAAGCTAATTAATATCAGTGTGGATATCGGTTGCGTTAGTCACGTATTTCGTGCTCGACTTCGCATTAGCTTCGTTCTCAGATTAGATGGAGGAGAAGAACGGGAGCTAAACTGCATGGGAACTAACTGCAGATAGAAAGTAAAGTTGTGAGCGGGGAACTGAAGAAACTTTCGGACCTTGTGCGATAAAATTGGTCTGAGGAATCATTTGAGACAATCATTTGAATTTTATTGCGTCATAACTAATTTGCATAGAACTGAGCAGATCTTAATTTAAATGTTGTTGAATTGTAGAAAATTAACGATCGCCTCTCCCTAGCTAGGGTGAACTCAGCGTTATTGAGATGTTAAGAAGTAAAATAAAGCTTTGAAGGAAGTAGTAGACATCGTTGGTTTCGCTGGTGAGTTGATGTAGCTAGTACAGTTAGCTCGCTTTGCAAATCTAATCTGAGAACGAAGCAGAGCACATAACATATAAATAAGACACATGATTTCACACTGATTGGTGTGTTATTTAATCTGTGTTTGACTCGTTAGGTTTAGGAGCAATTGATACTGTAGCTACTACTGTTTCTCAAATGAACTAAAAAAAAAAACAGGCCCTGGATAGGCCACGCCCACAAGAAACAAACTACAAGCGATTATTAGATTTTTTTATTTTATAATTATGCACTGCAGCTACCTTGACTGCTAAAATATATCAGGATTAAAACAAATTAGTGAGATAAGACGTGTATTTTTAAAAGCATGCAGACTTTAAAAACGATAGTTTTCCAGCTTTAAGAAGCACAAAAACCGGACTTATGAAACCCATCATGATGTTAATGGCCAGACTGATCGCTAGAGCCAGGCTGAAGTCCATCATGGACAGTGTGTCCTGCATGCAGAAGACGACGGAGAACGGTGTGTATTGGACCAAAAACGTCAGCAGGTTAATCACAACGATGTGAAAGGCCCGTTTTTTGGCTCTGTCCTCCATCACCCTGTCGGCGTTCCTCTCCCCCGGTCCTGGGTGTCTCAGCTTGTTCAGAATGGACATGCAGCTGAAGACGTGGATGCTCAGAACGATGACGGCATAGGCGAGGATAACTCTGTAGGGCAGGAACGGGAACATGAACATGCAGACGACGCCACATGCCAATCCGCTCATCCAGGTCATGACACAGATTACCACTCGATACCTAAGAGGTCTGAACTTTAGGAAGGTGATGGGATGGATGACGGCCACGTAACGCTCCAAACACACCCAGCACTGGAACAGAGAGCGCACCAACATCCCCACACCGACGAAAAAGCCTATCACGTCATAGAAACACAGGTCCATCTTTACATCACACATGATGTGAAAAGGCCCCAAGAACAGGAAGAACATTTCAACAGCAGCCTGGTTGAGAGTGTAGACGTCACACGGATCCAAACTCCTGCATCTGTGTAAAAGCAGCACCATGACGTAGGAGTTTAGAGGAAGACCCAGGAGATAATTGAGCATGTGGATAGATATAACGAAGAAGGGTTTGACGGCGTACTCCCACTCTTCCTCTGAGTGGATGGAGGAGTTCCTGGTGCTGGAGATGTTCATCGTTCTGTCCTCCAGAATAAACAGATTAAAAAGTTATCCAGCTAATAATAAAACTCTAACAGTAGTGCAGCTGAAAATCACAGGTTTATTTATATTAATGCAGTCATTCCAATCTAATATGGTATCATTTCTATAGTAACAGCTCATTCACAGGGACATGTATGGTGGAGAAATGTGTTTATGTAACATTTATGGAAGGAGTCTCCAGTGTCAGCGCGTTGTAACAGTCAGAGGTAAAGTTGACTGCTTAACTTTTTGTCTTATCAACTTGAAGAGAGAGAAAAAAGAGAGGCCGGTGAGGTATGACGTGTCATTCTTTAACCATATAAAAAAATTAATGACAGATCGCTGTTATAGGAAAATAAATCAAGTTCAGAGTGGCAACAGTAACCAGGATTTTATTTTAATTTTTTTTTCTAAATAAGAAGAGCATATTTATAAAATTTATTCAGCTTATTAAAAGTTAACTTGTGTGTGGAAAAAAAATCCAATTAAGAATGTATTAATTATTAAGACATAACGAATAAAAATACATTAATTTATTTAGAGTATATTTTTCATAGAGCATTCATACCCAATATACTGTATATATGTTTATTAAAATGATACTCATAAAACAAAGTGTTCCTACCAATTATCCAATTATTGTTAATTAAATATAATTACACTATAAGAACATAATTGATAACAGACTTTACAGGGTTTTAGGTTCATATACAGCACCTCAGATAGAATATTATTGTCTATTACAAGATTATTATGCATATAAGATGTAAATTATAACAATTAAAAGCATATGCTAATTATTGGAGAATTGTTCTAATTATTCTAATTATACAACAAAAACTCTTTCTCGCTGCATGTTTTCACAAATTACATATTCACCTCAATATTGTAATAGCAGATAACAAATAAATAAATAAACACACTTGTTACATTTCATCTGTATAATATCTAACCTTATTATAAAAGAATATTGTTTCAGAGTAATGTAGAAACTTACATATACTGAAGGGCAGTTCTCAGTTTATTTTCTCCAAAACAATCTCTTCTCTCTCAGGTTGAACACTCATTTGTGTGTGTGTGTGTGTGTGTGTGTGTGTTTGTATGTGTGTGTGTGTGTGTGTGTGTGTGTGTGTGTGTGTGTGTGTGTGTGTGTGTGTGTGCGTGTAAGCCTGTGTTGTTGCTGCCTCATCAATAATCTCCATAAAGACTTGTCATTCATGCAAATAACAAATGCAGCTTCGTGACTGACACACACACACACACACACACACACACACACACACACACACACAAAAATATATTGGCATTTTATGCCGGAATATATCTTTCACTGTGGTGTTCTTTTCAAGCTTTATCTCTTTCCATTTTTGTGCTTTTCTCAAAAAGTGCAAAAACAGACTGCTATTTTGTTTTGGCCACAGGAACAATTACAATAAATAAGAAATTTAACTTTACCTTTCTAAATGTTCTGCAGGTGGACATGCCCTGTTGGTGAGAGAGGGTCAGAGGAGAACCGTGAGACTGGTTCAAGCTGACAGGAAGGCTACAGTAACTTAAATAATCACTCTTTACAATTGTGGTGAGTAGAAAAGTATCTCAACACATCAAACCCGGAGGCAGATGGGTTACAGCAGCAGGAGGCCATGTCGGCTTCCTCTACTGTCAGCCAAGAGCAGGAATCTAAGGCTAAACTGGACAGCTGAAGATTGGAGAAACATTTTAAATAACTTCGAACATGACACCTTTTGTTTGAACCCACCCATTTTTCAAGTGATCAAAAATATTGGAACATGAGACTCACAGGTGTTTCTTTTTATCTAGGTGTGCCCTGTTAGATTGATTGTTTAAACAATTAATAGCACTGAATGTCTACTCTTGGTTTGAGCCCTGGGTTTCACATGTGAAGACTGCATTTGTTGTTAAAAAGGATAAACCAACATGAACATCAGACAGCTGTCTATGGGAGAAACGCAAGCTATTTTGAAGCTAAGAAAAGAGGGAACACCAATCAGAAGAATTGCACAAACATTGGGCATAGCCAATACAACAATTTGGAATGTCCTGAAAAAGAAAGAAACCACTTCTGCATTAACAACCAGACATGGAACAGGTCGGCCAAGGAAAACAACAACAGCTGATGACTGAATCACTGTGAGAGCTGTGAAGAAAAACCCAGAAAACAACCAACAACCTCCACAGGGCAGCGGTGAAGGGATCACAATCCACCATTGGAGGAAGACTTTGAGAGCAGAAATATAGAGGCCATACCACAAAATGCAAAATGCAAACATCAGCAGTAAGGATCAGAAGAACAGATTGGAATTTGCAAAGAAATACAGAGACGAGCCACAAAAAGTTCTGGAACCAAGATTAACCTCTACCAAAGTAATGGAAAGTCCAGAAAGTGTGGAGAAAGAAAGGATCTACTCATGATCCACAACATACAAGCTCAACAACACTTCATATATATATATATAATATATATAAGTACATCCCATGGAACTTTTTTGACATATTTGGACAAGCAAGTGTTTGATCATCCTTGAAACAGTGCCTATTAATAAAGTTGACATACTTGAAGAAAACCACATTTTTTATTCTTCTGTGGAAAAAATAAGTTCACCCTTGGCCTCAGAAGCTAGTATTGCCCCCTTTAGCAGAAATAACTTCTTGTTGGTGTTTTGCATAATTGTCCATCAGGCTTGCTGGATTCTGTATTCTTTCAGTTGCAAGATGTTTGAGGGTTTTCTTGCATGTGCTGCCTATTTCAAATCCCCTCCAAACATTTCAATGGGATTTAAATCCGGGCTTTGACTAGGCCATTCCATAACCCTCCATTTCTTCTTTTTGAGCCATTCCTTGGTGGATTTGCTAGTGTACTTAGGATCATTATCCTGCTGAAAGGTTCAACTTCAACTTTGGGACAGATGGTATGGATTGAATAAAGCAGGCTAACATTAAGCTTTTAGAATGGCCTTCCCAAAGTCCTGATCTCAACCCTATCGAACATCTGTGGACTGTGCTTAAAAGTCGAGTCAGGGCCAGGAAATCAACAAATGTCATTGAACTTTACCAATTCTGCCAAGAAGAGTGGCCAAATATCCAACCAGAATTCTGCCAGAAGCTTGTTGATGGCTACCAAAAGCGTCTGCTGGAGGTGAAACTTGCTAAGGGACATTCAACTAAATATCAGGTGTGCTGTACATATATTTTTGACCCTGTATATATAATTTTGACTTTGTGTTGACTACAGAAAACCCCCCAAAAATGAAAACTTGTGAACTAAATTCTTGTTTTTGTTTTTTATTAAAGATGTATCAGCGATGTTGATTTTTCCCTTCAGTTGAACAGTTGAATGCTATGGGTGATGTTGTGCAGTTCTACAAAATGCAAGCCACTGTATGTGAACTGTCCAGCTTCATTCTCTCTGCATATTTTGGGTGACTTGGTGGCTCAGGTGTTGGGATATTGATCAGAAGGTTGTGAGTTCAAATTCCAGCACTGCCACGCTGCCATGGTTGCCACAGGAGCAAGTCTAAATTGTATGCTTTGGAGAAAAACAACAGCCAAATGAGGTAAATGTAAATGCAGCTTGTACTTGGAGTTTTCACTACTTTTTGCTCAAATGGTAGAAACATAGTTTTCCAGAACTTCCAGAATCAGTGCTTATTCTGCCTCACATGTTTTTGGCTATGAGCATCTGTCACTAAATAAATAAATGTGCATGTAAATCTGAATGTAAATTGTTCCAATGAGGGATGGATGAGGTCAGTGGCTTTAATTACATGGCATCAGGTTAATCACAAGAATTTTCCAGCTTTATGGAGCACGAAAACTGCCTGCATCAAAGCCATTGAGAGGTTGAAAGCCAGACAAATGTCTGAAGCCATTCTAAAAACAGTGATGGGAAGAGTGTTTAGGGTCCCAAAGAGGACAGCGATCGGGGTGTTCTGGACCAAAAATGTCAGCAGGTTCATCCTGACGACTTGAAAGGCCCGTTTTTTTGCTCCATCCTCCATTCTCCTGTCGGCATTCCTCTCCCCCGGTCCTGGGTGCTTCAGCTTTTTCAGAATGGACACATAGCTTATGATGTTGATGCTCAGAATAATAAAGTAGATGACTCCAAACAATTGGTAAGGCATGTAAGGGAACGTTATCAAGCAGATGATGCCAGCCGGTATTCCACCCAGCCACGCCATGACACACATCACCATTCGATATGGGAGAGGTCTGAACTTTAGGAATGTGATGGGATGGACGACAGCCACGTAGCGCTCGAAACACACCCAGCACTGGAGAATTGCACGCACTGACATTCCAGAGCCAAGTAAAAAACCCAGTGGTTGATTAAACCACATGTCAGAACTGACAATCAACAAGATGTGAAAAGGCGCCAGGAGCATAAAGAAGATTTCAGCAACAGCCTGGTTGAGAGTGAAGACGTCACATGGATTCAATCTCTTGCATCCGTGTAAAAGCATGGCGATTATGTAAGTGTTTAGAGGAAGACCCAGGAGATAATTTACCAAATGCATGGATACAATGAAGATGAACTTGGTGCTATACTGCCACTGTTCCTCTGAATGGATGGAGGAGTTTGTGTTGGAGGTGTTCAACATTCTGTGACAGATAAAAAAAAACTGTCCTTCAAAATAAAAAACTGCACAGGAGACACAAAAGCAGATTAGATTTAGAACATATCACAATACATATATTTATCAAAGCAAATCCATATTAAAGCTAGCTGTCAGTGAAGAATAATTTATGAATACAGGACATTATCCTGATTAAAACTAGCACACAAAACTAGTGTAAAGGTAATAGTTTAAATAATTTCACAAATAAAACCTACATTAATATTAGAAAATATTCTGATTAAGCTGGCAGAAACCCAACACTACTCCGCACCCTGACAACACTGTGAAGCATGGTGGTGGTAGCATTATTTTAAGAGTTATGTTGCTTCTCTGACATTCTTTTCTCCCACTTTAATATTACAGATATTTTAGCTTTGTTTCCTCTGTATCAATCAGGCTATGTTTTATTCACCTCAGGCTAGGGCAGTGATCTTGGCATTGACAGAGAGTTTGTAAAAAATAATATTTGTGTTGTTTTTTAGCATACATAAATTTATTGAAACAGCTTAATGCACGAAATGAAACTGACTAGCTGATGAAAAGTCTCGGCCTTGAAATGGATTTGATGGTTTTCTGACTCGATCTTGACTCAATCTTGGCTAGTTCTGGTCATGAACTTGACAATGGCGCTCTTGACTACAGCGCTGTAACGGGCCACATTACTCTTAGTCCAATGTCAAGGGCTGAACAAAAAATAAAAAATATTTTTTTAAAATAGAGCTGAAACAACTAATTGATAATAATTGATTATGAAAATCATTGTCAACGAATCTCATTATCAATTAGTTGGTTTGCGCATGGCACGGGGTACTTGCATTACTTCTCTTCCAAAAACACGCATCGGAGAGCACAGACCAAAGTTTCGTCCCAAATTATGTACTATATACTTACACTATGCATTATGCACTCTGCCATCTAGTATATGAATTTTAGAAGGGTAATATCGTCTCAATGGAACACTAACCAGAAGTATAAGCTGTTTCCCACACGATGGCACATGATGTCAAACGCACGTAATGCGACGCCGCTAGCTTTAGTAAATACCCAGAGTCAATGACATGACCTCAGTCACCATCAGACGGAGGCGCAATCGTCGAGTGACAGCGGAAAAAATTGTACTTTACAAAGTGGAGCTTATGTAGCACGGAAGCACGACAGTGATGCATGAGCACAAACTTATGTTTATATACAAAATGATCCACTGTGTGCAAGGGGTTGGGGAAACTGGTGCAAGTTGTTCAAGAAATTCAGTTTAAATCAAGTTTATTGTGATCGATCATATGCTGTATTTGTGTGCTTGCAGTGTCAGTTCTGTTGTTTATAATAACGGCTGCAATCTGTAAGTGATCGAAGACGCGTTGCTCCTCACTCACAGTGTAGACGCGGTGATAGACAGTGTAGCGCAAGAAAGATCTGTAATGTCAAATTAAAACACTATGATCAAAGTAAACACAAGTAAAATAATATGTTTAAAGGCAGTGAGTAACAGAAACCATAAGGTGCAGTGAAAGTGAGATTTTACTATTAATTAGGACTGTAGTTTAAATAATTTGTGCATCCATGAAAAATAATCCTATTATATAATATAAATTACTATATAATTTAAACATGTTAATTTACTGACATTTAGCTGAAAGGTACACAAGGTTTGAACATTCTGTTCTGATATCTTTAGCACATTTTTGTCACTAGCTGAGTTTATTGCTCTATTTTGCCCTCTAGTGGATTAACAGAGACTTTCTCTAGCACTTTTCTTTTTAGAATCCTTTAATGCAGTTACCGTCCACAAGACAATTTTAATTTAGAGCACAGTTTTTAAAATTCATTCAGCGGGCCAAGTCTAAACCTTTATCAGGCCATATTTTTGACACCTCTGATTTATATATTTACAAAAATAAAACCACAAATTATATAATAAACACTGTAGCCCTATGATAATAAGTATTTTTACAAAAATTGGATATTACTATACATATTATTACAATTATTTAAATACTTAAATATTTATATTTATATAAAAATATAATATAGAACATTATCCCAATCAAAAAGATTATTCCTTTTCCACAAATGACAGATTCAATATGATAATAATAGAAGACAATTACATTAGTTAACTGAAATGTACAGTTTTGATTACAACTCATTATTAACATAAAAATTTACTGTAACTATAAAATAAAATTGTTTTAAAGGACAGATATGCTTACGGATGACGCAGCACAGTTCTCATCCTCCCTAACATCTTCCCACACTCAGGTGTGCGCACTCTGTTGTCACCTGTGTTGTTATTGTCTTGTCATATCGATCACCATTCATGCAAATATGATGCCATGATAACTTCCAACAAGAACATGACATAAATACACACAATGTAGCGCCTTTCCAGGAATACACTTTTAGAAATATTGCTTTATAAATATGTATGTTTTTAAACTCCCTAAAGTGCATAAATTACATATAGATACAAAAACAATTGGGGAAAAAAAAGTAATTTTATGGGACCTGTTCTGTGTGCACTTACTGCCCTTTTTTCAGCATTTATTCTCACCTGGATGCTGTAGTTTTGACTTAGTGCTGCTGCTGTAATCATAAAGACTGACTTGTTGTTCATCCAGGACTCTTATTCACAATTTGCTCATACTGAATATCCTGTAAACACACTCAGTACTGTTTGTCTTTCCCTTCTACACCTGTACACACTTAGGATTCAGACAAACAACCAAGATGCCAAGGGTAACAGGGCGAACCTAAATGGTTCGACTGAGGAACAGAGGAGGGCAGTGGCTTTAATTACATGGCATCAGGTTCATCACAAGTGAGCTGTGCTGAAAGAAAAGGAACATTTGAGATCGTATACATTTAAAGTTTTAAAGCTTTACGGAGCACAAAAACTGGTTATGCCCAACCCATTGTGAGGTTGAAGGCCAGACAAATGTCTGAAGCTGTTTTAAAAAAAATCATGGGCAGTGGGTACACAATTGTCCTGTGCTATCTGTTATCTGGCATCAAGATGTTAGCAGCAGACCCTGTAAGTCCTGTAAGCTGCAAGGTGGAGTCTCCATGAACCAAACTTGTTTGTCCAGCACATCCTACAGATGCTTGATTGAACTGAGATCTGGGGAGGTCAAGTCAACACATTGAACTCTTTGTCATGTTCCTCAAACCATTCCTGAACAATTTTTCAGTGTGGCAGGGAGCATTATCCTGCTGAAAGAGGTCACTGCCATTAGGGAATTCCGTTGCCATGAACGGGTGTACTTGGTCTGCAGCAATGTTTAGGTAGGTGGTACGTGTCCATGTTGCACAGAGCATCACACTTCCTCCGCCAGCTTGCCTTCTTCCATAGTGCTTCCTGGTGCCATCTCTTCCCCCAGGTAATCAATGCACTTGCACCCAGCCATCCACATGATTTAAAAGAAAACCTGATTCATCAGACTGGGCCATCTTCTTTCATTGCTCCATGGTCCAGTTCTGATGCTCACGCGCCCATTGTAGGTGCTTTTGGCGGTGGACAGGGGTCAGCATGGACACTCTGGTCTGCAGCTCCGCAGTCCCATATGCAGCAAGCTGTGATGAACTGTGTGTTCTGACTCCTTACTATCAGAGCCAGCATTAACTATTTCAGCAATTTGTGCTACAGTAGCTCTTCTGTGCAATCGGACCAGATGGGCTAGCCTTCGCTCCCCATGTGCATCAATGAGACTTGGGCACATGATCCTGTTTCTGGTTCACCAGTTGTCCTTCCTTGGACCACTTTTGGTAGGTACTAACCACTGCATAGTGGGAACACCCCACAATGCTGTTTTGAAGATGCTCTGACCCGGTCGTCTACACAGTAAAATCCCTAGTGTTGAATTAACACCCAGAGTGTTTATTTGAGTCCAATGGACTTATATAAACACAGTAGGGTGTGAATTCAACACTGTGGGTGTTAAATCAACACTGGTGATTTTGCTGTGTAGCCATGACAAAGTCACTCAGATCCTTACACTTGCCCATTTTTCCTGCTTCCAACACATTAACTTCAATCAAATATTCATGTCTGAGAATATAATATAATAATAAGAGACAATAAACAAAAATAAATCAGTGAATTGTACAGCTTTGATTGAAACTCATTAACATTAAAGAAATCACTGTAAATGTAGAATAAAATACTTTTTTAAGGGATGGATATGCTTATGGATAGTGTAATTCTCGTCTTTAACAGCAGCCCACACACACTCAGGTGTATATGTGTGCGTGTTGTTATTGTCTTGTCATTGATCACTATTCATGCAAATATGATACACTGACGACTTTCAAAAAAACACACTGAAAAGACACACAATGTAGCTCCATTCTTTCCTGGAATACACCTTTATAAATATTTCTTTATAAATATTTATATTTTTAAATCCTTAAAGTGAAAAAATTACAACCAGTTAAAAAAAACAATTAGGTCAGGTGATCAGCAAACAGACTAGATTAGGCAAGGCAGAGGTCAAAAACAATAAACAAACTGTGTCAAAACCAAGGAAGCAATAATAAACAAAGGCTTAATAATGTCAGGTGTATGACAACTTAACTGAGCGTATACTTTGCAACGTGTTTGTGAAAGAGAATCACTTTTAAAGAGTCCTGTGTGAGTGCATGTGAATGAGCAGAGGGGCACAGGTGTGCTCAATAAGAAGCTGGGTGACTGAGAGAGAGAGCGTGTGTGTGGTCTGGGGAGTGTACTCCAAAGTGGATGTTTGTAGGCCACGGTGTCTGCTGGGAATTGGAGTTCGTTGCTTGCTGTGATATGATAGAGCCCCTGCTTGAAAGGCACATTCCAGGATCACTGTTCTTCCTGGGCCTCCCCCTAGGCCATGGGCCAGGGCTTCAGGATGGCTTGCATGAAAATCTCTACATAGGTTGGGGTCGAGAATAACATGTGCCAGAACCCACCATTGTTCCTCCAGGCTGTACCCCTCAAATTTGACAATGTACTCCATCCTGCCATTCCTGCAATGGGCATTCAGAATATACCTTACTAGGTAGGCTGGTTGGCATTCAATGTCCAGTGGAGCAGGAGGGTTATCGTGTGGAATGTCAGTGGCCAGAGGGCCGGGGACAACTGGCTTAAGGCAGGAGACATGAAAGGACGGAGCTACTAGGTTAGTCAATCTTAAACTGACCAATGTACCTGGGACTGAGCTTTTTACAGGTGTGGGGTTGCTCAGGTCCTTGGTAGCAAGCCAAGTTGAGGGAAGGGGTATAAATCGAGATGTCGTCAATGTATGTGATGACACATTTCCCCAACATGTCCCTCAAGAAGTAATTAATAAAACACTGGAACACAGAGGGGGAGCTAGAGAGCCGATACAGCGTTACAAGGTACTTGTAGTGGCCAGTGCTAAAAGCCATCTTCCTCTCATCCTCCTCTCTAATATGCACCAGGTTGCGAGCATTACGAAGGTCCAGCTTGAAAAAATTTGGGTTAATCTGTGCTGTTCCAGGGCTGTGGGAACTAATGGCAGAGGATACCAGTATGACAGTTTATGACTGAGCAGTGATTGAGAACCCGGTAATCTATACATGGTCTGAGACCACCCCCTTTCTTCTCCACAAAAAAGTAGCCAGCAGATGCGGGAGAAATGAATGGCCTGATATATCCTTGTTGGAGCGCCTCCCTGATGTAATCCTTCATAGGTTGTTGTTCAGCCACTGACACAGGATAAATCCAGCTTTGAGGGGGAATTGTTCCAGGCAGCAGCTCAATGGCACAATCGTATGGACAATGTGGGGGTAACCCATTGGCTTTAACTTTACTGAACATCTCCCTCAGGTCTTGATACTTAGTAGTCATATTGCAGGAAAATGGTTGTAGAGGCTCTTGATGGATGAGGCAGCCAGAGAAATTACTGGGGTTCTGAGAAAGTGAGTGAGTTGCCTGTTGGACCAGGAAATGAGAGGGTTATGCTGTTCCAGTCATGGGATGCTCAGGATTACTGGATGTTTGGCAGATACTGTAACAAAGAATGTGATGAATTGTTGATGGAGGGCGCCAAACTAGAGGGGGAGGAGCTGCGTGCTCCCCTGATAGGGCCTCCGTCGATGGCCTGGATTTTCTGTGGATGGCGCAGCAGTTGAATGGAGATGTTGAGGCAGTTCTCAGTATATTGATCAATGAATTACAAATTGTAATTCATGAAAGAACAAACAACTTATTAAAGAATGACACGTCATATCTTTTATCTGATTATAGCTACATTATGTTTCTGAAACAGGCTACTTCCTGTTCTCACTTACGTTATACGTCGTTCCTTCACCAATCTCTTTTTCTCTCTCTTGAAGACAAAAAAACCCCACAGAAACCAAGAAACCACAAAAAGCGTAAACTCATCTGTCCTGAAGATGTCGGAAACCTAAAGTTACCTCTGACACCGAGGACTCCTCCCATAAATGATTTTTTGAAATGTCTATTTATAGAAAACATTTTTAAAAAATGAATGCATTAATATGCATAAATTTTTAGACCAATCAGAATCCACAATACTCCAACAAACACACAAGATGGGTGGCTGTGGCTCAGGTGGTAGTGCAGGTTGTCCACTTATCGCAGGGTTGGTGGTTCGATCCCCGTCCCACATGACTCCACATGCCAAAGTGTCCTTGGGCAAGACATTGAACCCCAAGTTGCTCCCGATGGCAGGCTAGCACCTTGCATAGTAGCGCAGAGTGTGTGTGTGTGAGAATAGGTGAATGAGAAACAGTGTAAAGCGCTTTGTAGAACCGCTAAGCTTAAAAGGCGCTATATAAGTGCAGAGCATTTGCCATTTACACAAGACAGTTATATTGCACACAGGGACAAGAGTGTTCATTGTATTTATTATTAAATCCTGAAACATGGTGGTGTTACATAAACAAACAGAAATCATGCAGTCCAGCTTTAAACATGGTGTTGATTTTAATGCGGTGTGATAATACCATGATAATAAAGTGTGAAAAAGTTTCTTTACATCCACACGTACAACCACAGCTACAGCTAGTCATATCGCTTTATTGACACAAATCTGACATGAGGGTGAACGGTTACGCCTTAACGAAGTAACAACGCTACAATTTTATTATTCACTTTACCCACAAAATCATAAGACAGAATTTAAACCGGAGAGTTCAGTTGCATAAAGAGTTAGTTAGGGGAAAAGATGCAGGTTTATGAATGTACTGTGGATCAATAAGACTTACTTGTTATAATAATAATAATAATAATAATAATAATGATAATACACAATGACGCACAGCATGAGTGCTAAAGCGGAGATACAACACTGCAGTTCATTTCATCTGCTTTCACACTGTAACCTTGACAACACTCTTAACCAGACATTGCGATTACTAGCTAACGGTGTACCCTAGCTTTTTCTCTAGACTAGATTTATCATTCTCGGATTAAATGTAGATTGGTATAGATAAGGAGGAGGTTGTTTGAATTGGAGTTGTTTGTGCGATGTTGTGTCACGTTATTTTTAGCTACACTGGAAGATCAGCATCCATGTTTGTTTTTACTCGTTTGCCTGATTGGTCTAGAGGTTAAAAAAAAGAAAGGTAGAAGCCTGTAGATTAGAAGTAAAAGGTGTGCTTGCGGTTGAGGAAAAAAAATTAAACGGACTCCGCTCAAGCTGATGGCGAGCGACAAAGCAATTGTTAGTTTTCTACGTATGTGTGCAACATAAAACAACAAAGCGACATTTCAAGTGAGGTTTTCTTAATTTTTCTGATGTTGTAAAGAAGCAACAAATCCAAACGTTAGGAGTAAAAATGAAGCTTGGAAGGAAGTGAGTGTGCGTAGCTAGTGCAGGTAGTTAGCTTTGCTAACCTAATCTGAGAATGAAGCTGAGCACGTAACAAATAAATCACACAACTGTTTAGTGAGCTAGCTAATTTGTGTTTAATTAGCTAGCTTCAGAAGTGATATATAGTTACTAACATTTCTCAGCAGAACTAAAAACGCTGGACAGTCCAGGCCCACAAGAGACAAACGTCAAGCAACACATGTGACTCGTCACCCCCTAGTGTGAAGCTCTGATGTTAATTATAAAGATTAGCCTTGTAACTACAGTTGGTGATCTGTGGTCAGGTTTGTGTTATAGATTTATTTCTGTATTTTTTCAGTTCGATCTGCTAAAACACTTTCCTGGTCCTCTAAGTAATGACTCCTGTGATAATGTAACATACAGATTTAAGAAGGTCGCACATGTTTTAATGCTGCAGATTAAATGCATTAGCATAATGTTTTTGTTTTTTTTACATTTAAAAATAATCAAACAAATCTCTTCAGACTTTGTGGCTGGCGTCTCTCTTCTGCGCCATAATGCGGTTGTAGATGTAGAACTTGACACTCTGCCAGTCTCTCTTTTTAAGTGTTAAAGGCTCAGCGCTTAAGCAGTTTTCGCATGCTGCTTTGCCCGGGACTCGACAGGAAGTGATGTAATCCTTCATGTGCTTTTCCACGGCCTGGATTTCAGGCCCGCTCCACGGTTTCCTCTTTTTCTGAGCCGCTTTTTTTCCTGGACAAGTGCCTGGAAACACGCCTGTGTTCAAAATTAACAAGAAGAGAGTTTAAGACTAACAAACAATTTAAATAAATATGCAAATGAAATCATGAATAATACAAATAATATTATAATTTAGAATTGGTTTGATGATTATTTGCAGGTGATTAGTAAGAGGCACTCTGAGTTTCACTGCACAACTTTTTATTTTATATACAAAATCGTGAGATGAACAGAAAATTAACAGAATATTCAGACATTTAAACAAATAAAAAAAATTATATTATTTAAGTAATTAATCAATTGAATGATTGGTTAATTAATTGATTAATTTATTTATGTCTATCTTAATATACTGTTCACATTTTCTCTAATATATAAAATAAATGTTTATTACATACTTTTATTTTAATTAATCTAATATATTTTTTTAATTAATTCATGTAATAATTAATGAATTCTTAAATAATCAGAGGAAAATGTGTGTACGTACCTGAACATTCCCAGCTATTCTTTACTTTGTCGCTGCTCAGATCAACCTTCTCTACAGAGGAAGAAAAAAATTTTTATTAAATTTGGGGACTTTTGCCACTTATGTTTTCTTGCTCTATGGCATATTTATTTATTCATTCATTCACCCATCCAATTTCTACTTCTTTCCTTCATGACATAATGTAAACATTTAACATTTAGTGTGAACAGAACAGTGAGTGAGTCAGTCAGAGAATCACAGAGTCAGTCAATTAAATGAATTCAGCCAATTAAACCAATTTAATTTAATTAAATGTCAATTAAATCAATGAGTTAGTATGTCAGTGAGTGAATCAGTGAATCAATGAGTGAATGTCTGAGTCATTGGATCAGTGAGTGAGAGAGTCAGCGAATGGGTCAGTGAATTAATGAGGGAATGAATGAGTTAGTGAACCAGTGAGTGAATGAATCAGTGAGTGAGCGAGTCAGTGAATCAGTGAGTGAATGAATAAGTAAGTGAATCAGTGAGAGAACATACCGTCCGGTTGAACATCGATATCTGAGAAGTTCTTGCCCATGAACTCCATCATTCGTCCCTGCTCCATTGCTGTTAGCACCTTGTGCACTTTTGCTAGCTGTAGTGTCCTTTCATGCAGGGGGTAAAACTCATCCTGGATGATTAGCTCGTGTCCGAGAAAGCTTGCTAACTGGTTGATTTCCGGGTCTCCGAGATTCAGCACCGTGGACAACGTTGCCATTCGCTTCCGCAATTTCCAACAAGTCAGCGCTTGAGGATCCTTCGCTCCGCAAATCAACGCAAAGCCTCGAACGCAGTCCGAGCACCGGAAATGAGACGAGGCCGAGGGCCGGGCAAAGACGTAAGTGTTGTCCTTCATCACGCCGCAGGATTCTCTCTTTTCCACCAGCAGCTGCAGGGCGCGTAGCATTTTCAGAGTCAGTAAGATGGGAATGGGACGCGCTCCGTCTCGCCGAATGATGATTTTGTAAAAATGGCGGCAGAGTTGTTTCTCGACCTCGGTCAGAGCCCAGTCGATGTCTGTGGCAGGATCGGTGTTGTCTCGGGATAAAAATGTCTCCAGTGTCATGCTCACCACTTCAGCTTCCCGGCTCCGGTTGAACAGAATGATCTGCGTCAGAGCAACTTTCGCTAAATCCGACCAGTGTTTAGTGGACGACTCTGCGGATAACTGTGCCGTGAACTCGTCCTGTGCTTTGTCCAGGAACGCATGGAGCTTCTGAACATCTTCTGTGAAAGCCAGCAGCGTCGGAGGTTTAAATTTCACCTCCTCGTCTTCGGAGTTCCTCAACACCGTGGCGCACAACAAGTCGTTCCAGCGTTCCTCGTGGATTTTTTGGAAGTTCTGCAGTTTTCGTGCCAGCTTCACGTTTTTCGGCATCACCACTTTAGTCCGTATGAGGCGACTAAGCTGCGCCAGGCAAATGGCCAGTTTTTTAGCGAGGGACGGAATTTTGTAGGTGTTTTTCTCGCTGTTGTATTCGCACGCGTGCCGCACGGCTTCCACCGCCTGCATGCAGTTGTACGGGTCTATAAAATCCTCCAGTTTCCTGAGAGATGTCACTTTCCGGCCGCTGAGCAGCAGTTTTCCTAATTCTCGTAACTTCTGCCGGATGAAGCACTGACTGTTCGGAGATTCTCCGCTCTTCCGGAGCCAGTGTTCCGCCATTTGGATGATGCAGCTGTCGTTTTTTACAGCTTCTGTGATTTCATCTGAGACCATGACGCTTAAAATCTTCCACAGCTCTGGACTGATGTTGCGAGGTGCCGGCTGTGTGGCGGCGCACAGAGAGAGCGCGCGGTTCTTCCCAGGTTTGGGGACGTAATCTTTAGGACTCAGTTTACACACCTTCATGTGCCTCCACAGGACTTTTTTGGTGAACAAGCCCTGACAGTGTGGGCAGTGCATGAAGTCACTCGCTTTCATTTCCCCTCGCGGCCGTTTATACGGGATCAAGTCGCCTTTCCCTGATTTCAGCACAGCTATATTGTGGATGTAATTCCCTCTGAGACGGAGCTCGTCCAAATAAATCCTCCTCTGTTTGGAACCTTTTGGGAAACTGCACGCTTTCGAGACTTCCTCTTCCTTTGAGTGAATGTCTTCCAAATGTCTCGCGATTTTGCTGAAAGGTTTCGAGCAAAACAGGCAGTAGTGCTTTTTATTATACACTCTCCTCCCATCCTCGGTTTTCTCCGTCTTGTTTACAGCCACGCCGTCGACCTTTGACCCCCGATGAGTACTCGCGCTCGGTCGAGGGCACTCGCTGATGTCCGAGCTGCTCCCGTCGCTCTCGTCTCCGGGTTTCGAAGGAAGATCCTCTCCGCTGTCTGACGCAGAGTCGTTGGACTCGTCAGTAAATAACTCATCCAACTAAAAACAAAGAATAAAAAAAGTTACCACGTACACAGAAACAGGCTCTGAGAAACCTTATTTAAAAAAAAAAAAAAAAAAAAGAATATTTATATAAACATGCTTTACTGTTATTAATTATTTAATCAGAAAATTACTGAATACTATGAATTTTTTTTTTTTGCTGGATATCTGGCTTCTCAGTTGTCTGATTTTTATGATTAAACCAATCAGAGCACAGGAGGCGAGACTAAGCTTAGCTGAAAGATACCATTATTACTCATGTTTCATCCAAGGGCTTTTTTGCGATAAAAGGTTTAGTGCATTCAAATGTTTACAGATATAGCTGATGGAAATACAAATTATCAATAAAAGTGTAGACATAATCTTTTTGCAATTTAATTTTTAATGTTGATACTTTAAATGTTGCAAAAAAATAGTTCGGAAACAGTTTTTATTGAGAAAAATGGAATTTGCGTCAAAAAAATTGTTGAAAAAAAGAGCCACTCCGGCTACGCCCATGGGCTTCAGCATACTTGGACCTCTATCGGACAAGCAGCTGCTCCATTCTGACCTCATCCTCTGATGTTTCCTACAACTGCAATTATTTGTGAAATTAAAATGAACATAAGCCGGTCAGTTTCATTTAATTGTCTCAATACTCTCTCCATTTTACAAAGATTTGAGGACATGCGGGACGCTGAACGTACACAGTTTGCGATATACACAACATTATGTATGGAAACGACTCAAGGGCAGATTTCATTCGACCCAGTAGGTGGCGATAGTACATCGTAAACTCCCATTTTAGCGTCAAACAGTAAACGGAAACGACTACAGGCAGAAACGAAAGTTGTGAGGTAAAGCTGGAACTGAAGAAATATCACACCACACGCACCACGGGATCGGTCCGAGGAATTGTTCGAGCCGATCGTTAGAACTTGTTGCTTATTTTCAGCATCATAGCTCATTTGCACAGAATTGACAAAAACGTATCTGCGTAGAAAATGAACGCTCGCCTGTCGCTTTGGTGCCTTAATACAGGAACAGAGGTCGACCGATTGATTGGTTTTGCTGATTAATCGGCAACAATAACCGATTGCTGGAACCATCAGTTATCAGTAAAAATCCACACCGATAGTTTTCTGACAGTGGCCTCTACAGATGAAATACAAACTATCACTGACAAATTTTGTTGTGTTATTTAAAGTGTTTTTTTTTTTATTCATTTTGCATGTCTCTATTTTATTTGTTATTTGGTGTTACTTTTTGGTTCAGTCTGGATGTATATCTTTTATTTACTTTAATATTTAATAATAGCTAATATATTAATATTTATAGATTTATTTCATTTATAAAGTACAGGATATTTTCATGGTACACACACTAATGTTTATTTTTGTAAAAACATACAGTAATATTTAATTTTGAGTGTTATGTTTTTCTTCAACATCAATATTAAAAACTATCGGTTGATTAATTGGTTATCGAGAGGAATTTTTACTGTTTCTGTCATATGTAGCACCTTGCTGATTTACGCTAACAATTATGTTTGATTAAACGCAAAGCAAAGTAATGTTATTTTGTTTATAAGAAGGAGGTTAAGTAAAGAACAATCACCGGTCAAAATATCGCAAACTTGGGATCCAAAAGAGTCGACTCTTTGGTGAGCTGAGTCAAATGATCTGAATCATTGAACAGAACTGGAACTCCCATCACTACACCTAAAACCATCCTCCTCCACCATTAACCGGATGAGATGAGAAGAGAGTTATCCGCTCGGAAGTACGAACACCACAAACGTTCTGATTTCTTTTAATTTCTGACGCATGTTTCAGGTGAACACCGCCACCTAGAGTACGAAAGCACTTATGTCTAAACACTAAAACAGATGCTTAAGACTAAGACAGATTTTCAAACTTATTAATTATATACCAATCTAATGACGAATACGACTCGACTTATTGGTCGACTTATTGACTTATCAGTGGCAGATTCTGGAAATAAAAAGCACATCTGTACCTCATTTACACCAAATCTGTGATTAAAATTTCCATCATCACTTCAGCTTTCTCCATCCTGCTGACTTAACTGATATTATGATATACGTAAACACAATTAAATAAAAACACATAAAACGTACGATACTCTTAGTCTTCCTCAGTCTGGAGGCACACACGTCTTCATCGCTGTCTTCTGAGGAATAAATGTTGTGTAATCTGGAAAAGGGACCGTAAGCGTTCCTCGAATCCTGTAACAATAAACACGCACATAAACATCACAACAGCGTCTGTGATATTTTAAACCATGGGTTCGCCACCGCTTGCAGGTTTCATTTATGAATACAATAAAAAGTATTAAAACATTAAGCACATTAGGCAGATTTGTACCGTTAGTTTTATTCCTGAATTTAAAAACAGAATGAAAGTAAGAAATAAGAAAGAAATGCTTCATCTAAAGTCAAGGTTATTATTATTATTTTTTATTACACTTCAGATTAAACACTTACAATTCACATAACCAGACTATAGGGCTTATAGTACCACTGTAATAACCTTAATAACAAGAAGCTGAAGAAGATGAAGAAAGCATATAACAATAGAATAATATAAAATAATAACTATAATAACAGTTAGCATAATAAATCACCAGCTAATATAACAATATAATAAACTATAATAATTTAACAATGCCATAATAACAATTAAAAACCATATAATAATAATAATAATAATGAATGCCATAACAAAACAAAAACAAATTATTATTTATTTTATTATGATTATGAGTCAGTTCAATGTGATGCATCCCCGGATGCTGGTTTTAATACATCAGTATTAAACTATTTCAATATTTCTGTTTAGTTAAAAAAAAGACGGTTATTTACCTGCTCGTTATTCGTTTCTGAGCTGGAGAACTCCTCGTTATCCACTAAAGACTTTGATTGACAGGGCAGAAACCCGTCTGTGTCGCTCGCCTCTGTGTGTGAGCTGCTCTCTGATACCTGAAAAAGAGAACGTCCGTGTTTAATCGGCTCACTTTCACTTGTTAGACTCGTCTGTTTTAGAAGAAATTAAAGTGTTGGATGTGTGTGTGTTCATGTTACGTATGCAGCAGATAGACAGGTTAACACCCCTCTGTACATTCTCCTTTAACATACTTAATCAGCTATTTAACAAGATCCTACTCAGTGTGTGTGTGTGTTATTTAGGTGTTAGTGTTTAATAAAGTGTGTGTACTTTTCTGAGTGTTCTCAAATATTAAAGGTCGTTTTCAAGTTTTAGAGAGTGTTAGAGAGAGTGTGTTACAGCATGTGTGTGTTTCTGTGTGTTAGTGAGTGCATATGTGTTAGAGCAGTGGTTCTCAACATCGAGAGATCGGAAGGGGGGGGGCGCAAATTATTTTAAATTAAATTTTAAAAAAAACACACACAGGACATCATTTGAGTACTCTGTGTATTTTATTGCTTTTCAAATAAAATGTGCATAAATGAAAAACCCTGCATTCTCTCTCCCTCTGTATTTTCTTTTTGCTGGGGAGAATCGGAGTTTAACCTTTTATCTAGCTGTCAATGCAGACCAGTGTTGCCAACTTAGCCACTTTTCAGACCCCTTTAGTGACTTTTTTTTTTGGTTTTTTTTTTTTTTTAAAAACCTAGCAAAAATCTAGCGACTTTTTGGACAAACCTTAGCAACTTTCCAAATGTCACCAGTACTGTCCTGCAAGCACAAGGTCTTTCTTTAACGCTGCACTCACACCTCTCTCTGGGTCTGCTCTGTTCAGTGAGAGTCTGAGAGCCGGAGATTTAACAATGACCTGGATAATGAGATGCGGCCTTCGTCCCAATTTACATCATTCATATGTGAATGTTTTTAGAACACAAGACGAATGGAATGCAACATGTTTTACATGTAAAATAGTCCAAGTTATTACAGCCTAGTTCTCTTGTTCAAAGTAGTTATAGTGTTCAGAAACATTTGATATCATTCATGTTCAAGACCAGTCCATTATATAGTTTTATAAAAGTTATAAAAGCTATTTTAAAAAATTATAAAAGTTATGAAAAGTAATAAAAAAGTACAAAAACACAAAAGCAAAAAAATCTATCTATTAATCTATCTATCTTTCAAAACAGATTATAGATTAGGTTACATATAGACAGATTTTATGTAGAATAGATAATCATTATACCTGGTCTCCTCCAATATGGGGGAGGCTTGGGGCGCTTTAGTTACAAAAGGTTGAGAACCTCTGTGTTAGAGGGTTAGGGAGTGTGTGTGTGTGTGTGTAGCCTGTGTATATTAGAGTGCATGTGTGTGTTAGAGAACACGTGCCCTAGGGCCCGTTCACACCGGGATGTTTTTCTCAGCGCTTTAAACGATACGTTTTTGCATGTTCACACCCAGGCGTTAAATGCAGGCAACGTGCTGAAAGAAAGTACAAATTCACTCCGTGACAGTAGATGGCACTTATTGAAAAGCAGAAATACCCCAGTATACAAGGTGGCACAGTACAACTTTCCGTTTCTGACACCCGCTCATCACTGAAAAAAGCTAATTTTTTTTGGGTGGGTATAAGGCAACTATTGCTGTGCCCAAAAATGTTAATGTTCCTGCAAATTGAGGAAATGTTGACTATGAAAAAAAAACAACGAACCCGTCAACGTTAAAAAAATTAGACGCTTTGACGTCACACGTTTTACACCTGGGTGTGAACACTCCCATTGACAGCCACTGGAGCGTTAAACGGACCATTTTTCACGCTGTGAAAATCGTGAACAGGGCTTTAGAGTGTGTGTGTGTGTGTGTTGTTACCCGCTGAGTGACAGATTTGGATATGGTGGTGGTGGTGGTGGTGGTGGTGTAGTCTAGGGGAGGTTTCCACTGAGTGTTGACCTCCTCACTGCTGTGGAACTCCATTATCTGTAACACATAATTCACAACACATTAATAACTCATTTATTATTAACACACCATGTTCCATGTACACCATGTTCCAGCTGTTATTCACATTCACACCGTTTTACACGTCCTACTCCCGAATTATTTTGCTGTTCTTGATTCACACACATTCGTGTAACGCGTCTAATTCACCAACATGGCCTAAAACGAATTTATCAGAGGTGACGGTGATGAGGAGGATGAAGATGCATACATTTGTCAGGAATTACACTTCTTGTAAGAATAAAGACAATTTTTACAGAAGATTTATTTTTTTCAATATTGAGAATGGAGCTGTAACGTTATATTATACTGAAATCACGATATATCAGTGTCATGATACACTTTATTCTTATTGTCCCTGTTAAATACTAAGGATGAAACGGTTACCAGTTTTACGATAAACCACGATGAATTTCCCTGACGGTTAGTACTACCATGTCACATTTAATTATCATTAAAACCGCGCGCGATTATCGTAATTTGTAAAACTCACGAAAAACACTGTCCACACACATCCAGCATGAGTCTGACACAGGTGCAGCATGCAACATTGCTGTCTTTAGAGCATGAAAACATAGCGGAAACATTTTTCAACCTTCCAAGAGGCCCAAATCTGAAGTGTGGTCATATTTTGGATTTTATAAAAACGCTGAGGGAAACTAAATAGATGATGGTAACCCTGTCTGCAGAGCTTGCCAGAATAAAGTCACTGCAAATATAAAACCTGTTTAAATGATTTCAGTGTGTGTATCAGTACTTTTTGTACATTTTCAGCACATTTTAACAATACCGTGATAATACTGATAGTTTTGGTCACGATAATCGTGATATGCAGTTTTCGTTCCGTTACATCTCTATTAAATACTTTCTTTTTAAAATTTAGTTGTTGTATTTATTTAAATGAATATACATCGTCGGTTGTTACTCTGGTCATCATTAACAGAAAAAGCTGGTTGGCGGGGGGCGGGGGGATGACGGCGGTAAACGATTTAGAAAATGATCACACCTCTAAGCTGTGTGAGATCACTCAGGGACTTGGACATTGTTGTGTTTTAAGAGGAAGTAAGCGGTCAGTTACGGCCTAACTGTGTTTAATTGGCGCTAGATTAATAAAAGGATTAATAAAGAAAAGACGAATAACTGTAAACCCAAACTGTGTGGATGAAAAGAAACAACAGGAAGGAAAGTGATGCCAGAGAAATCTTGTTTCCCCAAACGGTCGCATTTAATAAATTAACTAAAATGGGCTGAAGAAGACTCAAGAGTTGGACGTTCATGTTTGGTGTATAAGATTGTGAGGAGAAAATAAAATTATAGTAATAATTGTATAATTTTTTTTTCTGGTGGGGTCTCCCTTTGAACTGGTTCCTGCCCAGGAGACCAGGACTCACTGACCGGTCCCTGCAAACACTACATCAGTGTCACTTCATGACTTTGCTGAAGGTCTCAGCGTGGTAGCGCATGCGCATTAGAGGATATCCATGTGTCAAACAGCGCCCCTAGTGGTAATTCACAGAACTACAGTTACATCCGTAACTAGCGTTTATATTCACTAGTCTATATTAGAACGTTATTTGCCTTTTTTTGTTAAAATCCCATTTAAACATATTTTGTGAACATGTAAAAATGATAAATTGCTGTTTTAATTATCCAGAAACTCTTACTGTAATTGTAAATAGAGCAACACCGCGCACTGTTTGAGCAAAACAGTAAAACAAAAGACAAAAAAACGCTCAAACATGGCGGTGAAACTGACTAAATAACAACTGAACCAATATGAATTTACAACATAGTCGTTTATAAAAACAGAACAATGACAACATTACACTCTGTTGTTTACCTTTTCGTCCTTCTGCCTTCGTGGTTCCTACAAGAGATGCAGGGAGAGAGGGAAAAAAACACATATACACGTAGACACACCCCTTTACTTCCGGTGAAAAAGCTTCAACTTCCTGTCACTTCCTGCATATGCAGACATGTTCAAAATAAAGGTTTAAATCCCTGATATATATATATATATATATATATATATATATATATATATATATATATATATATATATATATATATATATATAAATAAACTTGATTGCCAACCGGCATAAAACATTAAAAGAAGAAGAATGTGTTAATGAGCCGAGAGCTGTAGTATTTCACCAATTTTAACAGCGTGTGATTAAATTTGTAATGGATAAATAAGCGTGTTGTAGGATTTAGTGTGTTGTTTTATGGTGTGTACATTGGGTTTGGTTTGTTACTGAGGTTCTGCAGTATGTATAACTGTGGCTGTTCCCACACTAATCCTCTAATTTCACCACATTTAAACAAATCACACACACACACACACACACACACACACACACACACTGCTTATGTAAATGAAATGACTCCAATCAACAGCGGTTAATTAATTAATTACTTTAATAAATAGTTACAGAATAGTGCAAAATATAAGTGGTGTTACTGTGTCTGACAGAGAGACAAATATATAGACAGAAAAAACAGACAGACATATGGAGATACAGATGAGTATTGACAGACAGATGGACAGACAGATATACAGGGTCAGAGATATATAGATAGATACATAGAAATGGGCTTAATGTTTTCCATTAGATTCTCAAAGTTTTCCATTAGGAATTTTCTTGGTTAGTATTAAATACCACCAGAACCCAATAAAGCCTTTTTTTCATGGGTAGATCACCATCAGAATAAGATTAGAAAACGAACCACTAGGAAGAAAACAATCCATTAAACTACCTTTACAGTCCATCAGAAACACATTAAACCCCATTAAGAACCATTAGGAAGAACATATTCAATTGAACTACCATTACAGACCAAAAGAATATGCATTTAATCCACTAGGAACCCTTAGGAACAACAGACTCCACTAAACTACCAATTCAAACCCTCAGAAACACATTAAACCATTTAGGACGCATTAGAAATTTGCTGCATGGTGTTCTGCAGCTACACGTCCTTCATCTACGGCAGTTTTCTGTATTTGTGAAGAACGTAAATGGGATGGACGAAGCCTCCAGCAATGTTGATGGTCATACCGATGGCCACGCCCAGGTGAAAGCTTTCCGGAGGCAGAGTGTTGAGGAGGCCAAATGAGATGACTATCGGGAGAACCTGAACCAAAAACGTTGTGAGGTTCATGGAGATGATTTTGAAGGCCTTCTTTTTGGTGGCACTCATCTCCCCATTGTCCTTTTCGCTCGGGCCAGGACGCACCAGAGCATTGAGGACAGAGAGGCAGCAGAAAGAGTCAAGAAAGAAGACAATGAAGTAGACAGCCCCGAAAGCACTGTAAGGAACCGCAGGAAACATGCAGCTGGAGGCGGTTCCGATTCCCAGTACAAACAACCACGCTGCAGACACAACCCCGACTCGGTATCGCATGGGTTTGAACTTTAAGAAGATCATGGGATGAATGACGGCCAAGTACTGCTCCAAACACAGCAAGCACTGGAACACATAGCGTCCACTCATGCAAGTGCCGAGCCACAAACCCAGCAAAGCGCCAACACACAGCGTCAAACTGATGATACACGGGCAGTACAGAGGAGCCACGAGGCAGTACAGGATCTCCACGAAGGTGAGGTTCACAGCGAAGATCACATTCACATCCACACCTCCTCCTCCGCTGGGTTTGGACAGAAGCAGATGCATGGCGTAGCACTGCAGAGGAAGACCCAAGCAGAGATTCAGAACCTCAGATGCAATCACGATCGACACTGTGGCCATGCCCATTTCAGCTTGGCTCACATTTGTCAGAGATGTGTTCATTGTCTTCAACTGGAAAAAGAAAATCAGATATTAACATGTTTCATTTTATGTTAATCAGATCAAACCCGGCATTTATATGTAAATAAAAACATGAAAACAAAAACCATCACAAAACATAATGCAAATACGTCCAGCGCAAAGGATCATGAGAGATTATTACACATTATATTTACATTTACTCATTCGGCCTTTTATCCAAATACTATCCAAACCCAGAGCTTAATAATAATAATAATAATAATAATAATAGGCTTTACAGTTTTTTTATGTGCACAAAGCCACATGCACTTTTTTTATTATTTTTTTCTCATTTTTTCTCATGTTTTAATTATAATTTTTTAAATTCATAATTCTTAATGTAACAGGATTTGAAACAGACTGAGTTTATAGTAAAATATTTGGAATTTGAAGTCTAGGGTTTAGAAATTAGGTGTGACAGTTTACAGTTCTGGATTATGGTTGTAGGATTAGAGTTTATGAGTTTTAACTCTAGCGATCAGGATTAACAGGTTGTGTTTTCTGGGTTCAGGGCAAGCATTAATTTAGGATTCATTTTAGTTAGGATTGAGAGAGTTCTATAATAATTCACAGATCAAGTTTGAGTGTTAATTCCAGGATTAGAGGTTCCTGGGTTAGGTTTACAGATTAGTGTGTAGGGCCTAGAATTGAAGTGTTTATTCAGGGTTTTGTTTGTATGGGTTAAAATAAAGATTTCAGGTTTAAGGTTTGGGATAGTGTCGATTTAAACTTTAGAATTCATTTCTAACAGAATTAGGGTTAGAATAAGAAAGGTTAATGTTTAGAATTTAGGCGTGAAGGGCATCGAGTTCTGAATTAAGGTTTAGGGTTTAATTCTAGAGCTCAGGGTTAACAGGTTAAGTTTAAGAGTTTAGTGTCAATTCAGGATTTTTGAGTTAGGATTTAAGGATAATATTTTACGGTTTTAGTGTTAATTCCAGTATTAGAGGTTTCAGTTTTGTGTTTAGGGTCTAGAATTTAAATGTTTGTTCAGGGTTTAGTGTTAGTATTTAGAGACTTTCAGGTTTGGGGTGTAGTTAATTAGAGATAGGGTTTAGGATTGAGAAGTTTAGTGTTAATGAAAGGATTTGGATTTTAGGGTTAAACTAATGTTCAGATTTAGAGTTTTAAGATTTAATGTTTAGAGTGTTTATGTTTTGCGGATCAAGCTTGTAATGATTTAAGGTTTAAGAATTAATTGAGGACATCAGGGTTTTAGGGTTGTGATAATGAATTAGATGTTTAGGGTTTGGGGTGAAAGTTTTTTAAATATTAAAACAGAGAATATAAGCAAAGAAAAGACCTGGAAACTGACCCAAAGTTCACCTTGCATGAAATCTAAGATTAAGTAACACTTAATAACCTCTTAATGATCAGGTTATTAAACCACACAAAAGCCCCTCACCCATATTATTAAAAATCTCTTCATTTTACTAGACATTAAAATGAAAAAACAAAACAAAAAACAAACCCAACCTGATGCTGTGTTCTTCCTGTTAAATCTTCTCCACTCTCCTGTTTGTACTTCACTCCCGTTTGTATATGTGTGTATGTGTGTGTTTATAATCTGTTATTACTGTGACATTGATTCCTGTCCTGTCCCGTGTCGTGTCTTTATCTAGTCGTATCATGTCTGAGGTCACGTTTCATGCAAATCCAGAACATCTGTAAGCGCATTGTCGTTACACGGCTTTCTAATGAACGCAAATCTCACCAGGATCTCTGATCTGGACATATTTGTGAGTGGTTTTTTTTTTCCCCCCAAAAGCTTAAATGAAGTCTGTGAAGGTGAAAGGTCACGTTTAGTGTGACATCGTGTGTAACCCTGTACACACTCTATAACAGATCACTTAGAACCTAAGAGAGAACTTATTTTGCAGATGTTCTACAACTTGAAATGTAACTATAAATGGATAAAAAGTATAGCAAGTCGTAGCTATAATGTAGTTAGTGCCATTTAGAGATGAAAGGTACAAGTGATATTAGCATACAGAGTCTCACAGTTTGAAGCGCTAGAGCAGTCAGACGCTAATTATCATATAATTATATATATATATATATATATATATATATATATATATATATATATATATATATGCACACACAAAATTCTGAGCAAATTCTTATCCAACATCCTCCATGTTCTAGAAAAGCCAGGGAAAACTCTAGTAGCTAACACTGCAACATTCGTGTGCTTAAACGAGTATCAGTCATTATCGTATTTTATGTCATTGTGCTAAAGAACAATAATAATATTGCTTTAGCTTTCACTTTTCTGTTATTATCCAAATATTACCCTGTACATTTTAAATATATAATATGCTGACATACAGTACGTTGTCACTACGTACATTATAACATTAATACTGTAAACACACCTTCTTCCTTCTATTTAAACAAACATGTACTTATTCTCCCTTTTTTCCTCTGTGATGCAAATGTGTTTAAGCAAATAAAATAAGTACACATCTATCATGCAAATGAGGATCTATATGATTGTCCATGTCCATGTACATGCACATGTATATACTCAGCAAAAAAAGAAAGTCCCTTTTTCAGGAGACTGTATTTTAAAGATAATTTTGTAAAATCCAATAAGCTTTACAGATCTTTATTGGAAAGGGTTTAAACAATGTTTTTTCATGCTTGTTCAATGAACCATAAACAATTAGTAACATGCACCTGTGAAACAGTCCTTAAGACACTAACAGTTTACAGGTGGTAGGCCATTAAGGTCACAGTTACAATAAGTTAGGACACTAAAGAGACCTTTCTGCTGACACTGAAAAACACCAGAAGAAAGATGTCTAGGGTTCCTGCTCACCTGCGTGAACATGCCATAGGCCTGCTGCAGGGAGACATGAGGACTGCAGATGTGTCCAGAGCAATAAACTGCAATGTCTGTAATGTAAGACACCTAAGACAGTGCTAAAGGGAGACAGGAAGGACAGCTGATCGTCCTTGCAGTGGAAAATTACATGTAACCATGTGTCCCCCCAGACGTGATGGAGAACTTGCAAATGCCTTGGTGGAAGAGTGGATTAACATCTCACAGCAAGAACTGACAAATCTGGTGCAGTCCATGAGGATGAGATGCACTGTAGTACTTAAAGCAGCTGGAGGCCATCAGATACTGACTGTTACTTTTAATATTAATATATTACATATATTAATATCCCCGCTTTGTTCAGGGACTCATTATTCCATTTCTGTTCGTCAAACGTCTGTGAAACTTGTTCCGTTTATGTCTCAGTTGTTGAATGTTTTTATGTTAATACAAATATTTACTCATTAAGAAATTTGCTGGAAATAAATGTGAGAGGATGTCTTTTTTGCCGAGTATATGTACACATTAATGAAGCTCGCAGTCAACATCAATTAACTTCATCAGAATCAGTGTCTCTGGTCTGTAAACACTCTGTTTTTTTAGAAGGCTTGGACTTTTTAGATCTTTAATTTTTTGTGTGTGAAAAGTAATAAAGTAAAGTAAAGGATGTTTTTTTTGCCGAGTATATGTATACCGATCAGCCAAATCATTAAAACCACCTGCCTAATATTGTGTAGTTCCCCCTTGTGCCACTAAAACGGCTCTGACCTGTTGAAGCATGGACTCCACAAGACCTCTGAAGGTGTGCTGTGGTATCTGGCACCAACATGTTAGCAGCAGATCCTTTAAGTCCTGTAAGTTGCGAGATGGGGTCTCCATGGATCGGTCTTGATTGTTCAGTACATCCCACAGACATCAGTTTGAGATGTGGGAAATTTGGAGGCCAAGTCAACACCTTGAACTCTTTTTTGGAGTGTTGCAGGTGCATTATCCTGCTGAAAGAGACCACTGCCATTAGGGAATACCGTTGCCATGAAGGGGTGTACTTGGTCTGCAGCAACATTTAGGTAGGTGGTACGTGTCAAAGTAACATTCACATGAATGTCAGGACCCAAGGTTTCCCAGCAGAACATTGCCCAGAGCATCACACTTCCTCCGCCGGCTGTCCTTCTTCCCATGGTGCTTATTGGTGCCATCTCTTCCCCAGGTAAGCGACGCACACCCACCCGGCCATCCACATGATGTAAATGAAAACCTGATTCATCAGACCAGGCCACCTTCTTCCATTGCTCCATAGTCCAGGAACTTTCGGATACACAGCCCCATATGCAGTAAACTGTGATGCACTGTGTTCTGACTCCTTTCTATCATAGCCTGCATTAACTTTTACAACAATGTGTGCTACAGTAACTCCTCTGTAGCCTTTGCTCCACATGCACATCAATGAGACTTGGGAGCACATAACCCTGTTTCTGGTTCACCAGTCGTCCTTCCTCGGACCACTTTTGGTAGGTACTAAACACTGCATACCGGGAACACTCCACAAGACCTGCGGGTTTGGAGATGCTCTGACCCAGTGGTCTAGCCATCACAATTTGGCCCTTGTCAAAGTCACTCAGATCCTTACACTTGCCCATTTTTCCTGCTTCCAACACATTAACTTAAAGAACTGACTGTTTATTTGCTGCCTAATATATCCCACCCCTTTACAGGTGCCACTGTAACGAGATAATCAATGTTATTCACTTAAACTGTCAGTGGTTTTAATGTTATGGCTGATCTGTGTATAAATTCTGGGGTTTCTACTCTAGAAAGTACAAGTGTTTTAAAATTAGACTTTTTAATATGCTTAACAAAACCAGAACAGAGCTTTCAAGACTTTATGGTTTTCCAAAATCCAGAGGTTTAGAATAGAAGAAATACTTTATTACTTTTCACACACAAAAAATTAAAGATCTAGAAACTCCAAGGCTTCAAAAAAAACAGAGTGTTTACAGACCAGAGACACTGATTCTGATGAAGTTAATTGATGTTGACTGCAAGCTTCATTAATGTGTACAATGTACCATCTTGAAAATCATGATCACCTTTACTTTTCACCTGCTTCAGTTTAGAAGTTTTAAGCTTTTATACTTTTACAAAAATAAAAACTCTCACTCTCAGATGTTTAGACGAGAGAAAAGGATCCTGCTGAGATTTGCATCCATTTAAAAAGAGCTGTGTAATGACGATGCGCTTACAGATAATCTGGATTTGCATGAAACGTGACATCAGACGTGATATGACTAGATAAAGACACGACACGGGACAGGCGTTCTGCAATACACACGTGTGTGAGAGAAAGGAAGAAGTAAAATTTTTAAAAAAAACAACAACAACAGAACTCACACACCGAGACAAAACCGTCACTTTTTATTAATACAGGCAGAGAAAATCCTCAAACCTCATGGAAATATCGTTTCTCCGCTGCAAGTTATGAACAAATGACATTCTACAAGGAGAACGAGGCGCGTTTAAAAGCCAGAAACATTTCTGAATCCCGGTACAGCCATGATTTTTAACATTTATAAACAAAAGACAGCAATGCAAATCCCCGTTTTGGAGAGTCCACACCCCCCTGAAGGTCTCAGACTCTTCCAGGAAAGTCCACAGTGCTTAGTTTTAATCAGTGAGGAAAAAAATCTTCAATACAGAGGATGAGAAAATTCTACATCTAAACTCATTACAGTGAAATGATCCCATCAACCCCCCCCCCACCCCACCCCGACGCCAGATCTGGTCTTTATTCCCCCTCCAGTTTGTGCATAGATTCACAATCCTTTCCAAGATGATTCGTGTTCGCCTCCACTCTCTCTCTCTCTCTATTTCTTCTTCCAAAGCCAGAGCTCTAAAAACACCAGACCTTCTGGATTTACAAAAATCAGAACTCTAGCATTTCTAGGTTTCATCTTTAAGACTCTAGAAATTCCACACTTTTCAAATCAACAGCATTGGAAACTTTCTATTTTAAAGAAATTCCACAGCTCTCCAAAGTCCAGACTTTCCAAAATCAAAGCCCTAGAAATTTTTTTTTCTGGGTTCTGGTATTCAAATAATTTCTAAAGCTCTAGGAACTCTAATGCTTAACCAGAGCTTTACAGAGTCCAGACTTTTTATAACTACAGGCCTGTAAACTTTCTAAAATTGGAATAGAAGTTTCAAGGTTTTTCATCATTTCCAACTCTGGAAACTCCGGGCTTTCTAAAATGAAAAATCGAAAAACTTTCAGGTTGCCTGTGAATCTCTGGAACATGGAGAATCTTTGGGGTTTCCAGTTTTTCAACACTCAAGCTCAAGAATCTCTTGGTTTTCGCATTGTTCTGAAAAGTTCAGAAAAATTCCAAGTTTTCCCCTAAACTAGAGCTCTAGAATTTTCTTTAAAATTTTCCAGACGTCTGAAGGGTCCAGGTTTTGCAAAATCAGTGTGGGAAATGCTTCTGAAAACTCAAAACTAGAAACACTAGAGTTTTGACCCAGAGCATGGACGTGGAAATGGAAATTCCAGAAAGCGATAGGGAGGCGAACAGAAAACGGAAGCATCTCTTTCCACAGGACCTTGTTTAGAAAAACGGAAAAAAAAAAAAACTATCATAAAAACCACAGGTCCTTTTACTACCTTCACACGTAAAACTATATTTGAACATAAAGCAATGCATAATTATAAAATATTAAATGTAAAGCACTCCACCTCGAGAAATAATATGAAAAAAAATTAATCAATACATGCCTAATATTTGGTAAATGGTTTTTCTGCTACAGATTAAAACAGAGGAGATATTCCGAAATCCACATCCTTCAGTGCTTAGAGCTGGATTTCTATTAATATCTTTCCTTTTTTTGTTTTAAATTGTCACGATAACGTTAAACATTAGAAAAATGAAAACATTAGGAAATCAGGAACTCTCGTCTTCCTGAGAAAAGTAGCCAGGTCCTTTTGACAAACGAGAAAAAAAAAAAAAAATTTTTTTTTTTAAATCACAGAACTGAGATTCAACACGGACGCATAAAGGCATATAATAATAATAACAACAACAACAACAACGAAAAAGCAAATAAAACCGTTCAGAAAATATTTTTTGATGGAAGATGAAAACAAAACCTCATAAACTGATTGCTGTAAACATCACGGGATAAAAAACATAAAATGTTAAATTGTACAACCTACAACAAAAACAAACAAACAAAAAAAAACAGTAGGCACCTCTGAAAATGAATCAGATTTTTAAAAAATGCATGAATAAAAATGCTCGTTAGTAAAATTACAACAATTGAAAGCACAGTTGATTACGAACTTTTTACGAGTTTGTAAAAAGTTTTTTTTTTCTTTTTCTCTCCTAGGTTTTTATCTTTTTTATTTAAAATTTTTGTTCTTTTTAAACTTTTTTTGTTCATTTAAACTGTTAAAACTCAATGGTGCAAAACTCCTGCTAACAATGAACGGCATGATAAACATTAATTTTTTATATATTTTACGGAAAAAAAAATTATGACAAGTCCTTGAGTAAACATTAACACATGAATCGTCTTCTCTCTATTGTTTTTTTTCTTTTTTTTTGTTTTTAGGGGAGTGAGTGAAGAGAAAACAGTGCAAGGCTGGATTACATTAATAATAATAATAATAATAACAATAATAATAATAAAATAATAAGTTTTGAAGAAATAAACAGTACAATACACTCACATACAAATGCCAAAAATGAAAACAAAAATAATGATATTAATAATAATTCTTTTACGTGATTAATGCTCATTTTTAAAATTGATTCAACACCTAAATAAACAAACAAAAAAACAAAGCAATGGTTCACATTACATTATTGGCAATCTCTGGTTCAAGTATTGTGTTTTGTTCTGATATGTTTTATATATATAATTTTTTTTATGAAATTTTTTTTTTCAGATTTTTTCATCTGGAAAATGTTAAAAGAATAAAAAAAAAACCACTATAATGGGATTTGGACAGAATTAAAACGCAAAACATTTAAACACAATTAAAAACGTATCGTGTAGTGATGGGTGATTCCTTCCAAATGATTCATTCCTTCTGAACAACTCCTTTAAGTGATCCGCAAATATAACTAACGAATCGATTCTTCTACTTTTTTTTCTTTCCAAATGATTCATTCTTTCTGAACGACTCCTTTAAGTAATCCGTAAACATAACTAACCGATTCTTCTACGTTTTTAAAATTTGCACATTAAAACAAGGAGAATCTCATTATCTGAATGTGTGTGCATTTTAAATATTTATATTCTCAAACATGCACAAAGCAAACCAATCATAATTCACTTAAACAGGTAGTTTAAAGGAACTGAATCAGTAAAGTGAGTCGAAATGCCCATCGTTATTGTCTTGTAGAGTAAAAAGCAACATGTGCAAAATATTTTACTGGTGATTTCGTCAAGTATTTATCAAATATTTATCCTGTTTTGTCTCTTTAGAATTTGAGTGTAAATATTATATTGCTCATTTCGTCTCGCGTTGGTCTTCGAGGGGAACGGAAATTCGGATTCGCTGAAATGTTTTGGTTTAACAGAAACACAGAAACGAACCAGCGGAGTGAGTGAAGCTGTCATTTATTTCATGCTGGTGTCATCAGAAAGCTTCCTGGGCTTCGGAGTGACGAAAAGAAGTGCACACTTTTACATAGTCCACTTGTGGTTTTGATATTGGAACAAGGCAGTTTCACACCCAGGCAACGGCGAGTTCGCTTTTAAATCGAGCTCAAACAACGGAAAAGACAACGCCGTTCATCGGTTTAAGATGCGTCACGGAACCTGTTCAAATATCCTCCCTTAGAAACGAGCGTCCCCTTCATGATAGTATTGAAACAGGCCTGACTTAAATAAATACTTCTTTTTACAGAAGAAGGCACTCCTGCATGCAGTCGACGTTTAACACAAGGGAAACATCAGCGAGACAATTAGCAAGTTTTAAACACCATTATCATTTACATCAGTGATGTAGCTACTATATATTTATATTTATTTATTAATTATTTTTTGGTATTTAAATTAAACGTACCAGGATTTTAACCGCAGCCTGTGCACTATTAGCTGAAAAAGCTCCTGCTCTGTAAAAAGACAGCGAGGACACGATTATCATTTGATGGTTTAACCATTTGTTTAGTAATTTCGAAAATTTACCCAAAACGTCAATCAGCCGAGGACGAGTCCGATGTCTGGAGTTGGGTTTTTTTTTGTTTTGTTTTGTTTGTTATTTTACAAGCTCCCAGTATTTTCCAAAAATATAAAACCAAATTTTCATCGAATGCTTACAAATGAGGCTGTTAAACAGGGCCGCAAAATTACTTTACTTACTATTTCCAGATGATAAAAAAAAAAATAATAATTAAATTAATACTTAACAATTATAATAAATAATAAATTACACATCTTAAGGGTTCTAATTTTGGCCTTTTCAAATGCTTCATTATAATCTATTGTGATGTTAGTGAAGTAGCTAGAGCTAGCTTATTGGCGGAATTGTTTTACTTTTTTAAATGAACTCTTGCGTATTAAATGAAAAGGCTGAACAATCTGTTGTTTATTTAGTTACATCCTGTGACAGTTTGTTTACTTATTCATTCTTTCATTCACTTGTCGTTTAAAGGATTTTAACACTCAACACAACTTATGTTAATGAAACGATTCTGACATTTGAAGAAATGTGTGCTTTTAAAATCCACACATCTTAAGAAAAGAAAAGTTTTATTTCGTTTAACACTGTAAAACGTTCTGCGTTTAGATGTTTCAGAACAACAGAACCCATGTAGTAAGCGAGAACTGCAGACCGTGAGAACTCTGTTTATTTGCTTCTTTTTTTACGAAAATGATAAAGTGCTGATTGTGTCAAATCGTGGTTATTAATCACTATTTCAATATTGCGATTGATGAAAGACGTCAATACGATTTCGAATAAACATCACTTCCAGCTTTCCGCTACGATTCCCTTTTCCGTCACCAGGAGGCGGGACCTAAACGAAATAGAGAGCTGCTAACATAACGTAACTGGATAATATGAAGCAGGCTCAAGTAAAAAGTCTAGAATTAGGAAATCTTAGTAAGTAATAAGGTTTAGGAATTTCTCTCATTTTGCATAGTAACAAAATAATGTGCTGGATCGAGAGTAAGTTAAGCGGCTAAATGAAATAAAACGGATTCCGCTTTCCGAAACACAGAGGATTTCTCCTGAGCAGGTGGTTCAAGTAACGAGTGCTATTATTAACTCTCGCTAAATCTAAATCATCATCATCATCTCTAATTATTTACTTGCTAACTAAACAAATCACAAGAAAGAGGCTACAAACAAGGAAGAGGTGGATTTAGAAATCTAAATTATAATTAGAGATTAAACTGTTAAGTAAGAAACAGGTCTCAGCGAAACTGAGAAATGTTTGCGACTTTTTATTCTTATTGAGGAAATAAAATTCTAGCTTATAACTGGAAAAAATCTCATTTGGATCACTAATGCTTTACTTGCTAAAGGAAAGAAATAGAATTATAAATGTGGAAATTATGTTATAAATTAGTATTGAGAAATTACAATAAAAAAATAGAAATTAGAATTTTAAATGAGAAATCATAAGTAAGAAATGGGTTTAAGTGAACTGAGAAATTATTGTTTTTTTTATTAATTTTTTTTTTATGTTTTATTTTTTATCTATATCTACAAGGAAAAGTCCAATCTGGATCACTTTAACGAGGCACTTGGCACATAAACGTGTGTGCATTACGTCTACAGATTTCTTTTTTCCTTAGTGAATTTATCATAGTATGTAAACTGCAATAAAACAAAATACATCCACGTGTTCAAGAAATGTGAACTGGCAGTGTGTGTGTATTAGACTCGTAGCTCCAGCTCATGGGTGAAGACGCAAACTACACCGAACACCGAACACGTCTCGGCTGATCGGCTACGTCTGTGATGAAGCGGACGCTGTGGAAAATTTTTTGTCCAAACTGTAACTTAAACACCAATCGCATTTCTGATTTTTACTTCATTACGATCAAACGAGGCTTATTTACGAATCTGGATAAAACCTCACCACCTTCGCATATCGTATACATTTTGTCTCGTTTACGTCCCTGAACGAGTGCTGGGATGACACGTGTCTCCACTCCGAACACCGCTTTCGATGATCCGATCAAAAGCATTCAGAGAGAAACAGTCGTGTGCACTTGACCTCTGACCTCACGATTGGCACTTTTTTAAAAACAAAAACAAAAAAACAACAACAACGCTAAAGGACCGCTCACCACCTCGTCGATGTGTCTGCGTTTTCTTATTTTGCATAGTAACAAAATAATGTGCTGGCTCGAGAGTAAGTTAGCGGCTAAAATGAAAGGAAATAAAAAACAAACATATTCCGTTCCGGAACGCTGAGGATTCCTCAGAGCAGGTGGTTCAAGTAACGGCTGCTATTATTAACTCTCACTTATCGTTTACTTGCTAACAGGGGAGGAGGAAAAAACGATAGAGGCTGCAAACAGGGAGGAAGAGGAGGACGTTTAGCAGCTGTGAGAATGGACACACATACACACACACTCACACAAAATTCCGAACACTGCTTGCTTAAAGGAATTCGGAACAACATTTCACACGCATAAAAAAACGACCAATGATTTTTCACATCAAATCAGAAAACAATCAGTATTCGAATTGTTCCATTTTGTTTTTCGTTACACAGGACAGGACAGGACGTGTTCGTGCATATGAACACTGACGGGCTCCAGAAATGTGCAGTACGAGGAGAAAAAAAAAAACTCAAAAAAATAAAAAAAAACAAATAAACTCCAATAATTTTTTTGACTCCAGGTTCGTGGTTTCCTGCTGAAGGTGCGGAGATGCGCGAGGTGTCGATTTGGCTTTGATTAGTCGTAGCGACAAAAAAAAAACAACACACACATTACACACATTCTGCGTTTCGTGTCCAGTTTGTGCACTAATTTGCAGGCACACTCAGGAAGTCCCACAATGCACTGCAACACGCAAGTCTCCAAATGCTGGAGGATAGCATTACAGAATACCCATAATGCATTAGGGCGTGTGTAGGGAGTTTCTGAGGAAACGGAGAACGCTGAGGTGTCACGTGACATTCCGTGTTGTCGTGTAACATTGCAACGTCGCTGTGTTCCACGGTCATGACGTCACAAGGCATCCCACGTCATAACAGCGCAGGGTTCCGTCGTCGCGATGTCCCTGTTCCCTGTTATAGCATCACGTGACTTCGAACTTTCACGTCCATCATTCTGACGTTGCAGCATTCTGACACGGTGACATCCCAGCATTCCGACATCCCACGATAACGTTAATCACCGTGACGGTAAAGTATTCCGACATCGCAGAATTTCGATCACACAGAAACATCGACGCCTTATTGTGGAATCGCAGCATCGACATGCCACAACAACACGCCATTCCTTCACCAACTTCTCAACATTCTGACCCCGTGACATCACATGACACAGTATGCCATCTCACCGCTGCATTCCGATCCACTTCTCGGTCTGTGACCGGTCCAGATAATAATCCCTGTGTCTGGCGTCTTTTTTCCGGACGCAGTGTAGGCCATAAACGAGTTTGGAGTAACGATGACATTCATATTTCGATTTAATCCAGAAAAAAAGAGAAAAAAATGCTGAGTGTAAAAAAATGTTCTGCATGTTTCAGTCTGATTGTAGATTCAGTCTTTTTAAAGTCGCTCCAAAGACAGCAAAAACAGAATTTTAAAAGTCTTTTCTTCTGTTTATGTTTTTGTTTTTTCTGTTTAACTAATCACTGCATCTGTCCATAAGTGCTTATCATATCGTATCATATTAAAACTCCCGAAAAAACATTAGACTTTTTATTTTATTTATTTTATTTTTTTTTACACTGCATCAGGAGAAAAATATTCGTTTTGGTGTTGTGCCTGAAAGCCGAGTCTTTCCTGCTTGCGATCTCAAATCTCTGTTTAGAGAGAAAGTGTGCGTGGATTTAGGACACAGCCGCTGAGCAGCCAATCAGAAACCCGGCAAGAAGTCCATAAGCCCATGTAGAACAGATTCAACGTAAAAAAAATTCGAGGACGGAAGAATAAGCGGATGACGATGACGCACATGACGGATATATTGCACAACGCATCACACGGACACAGAGTTTCAACTTCTTCCTCGGATCATGGGGAAAACAAAAAATAATTCAAAACGTCCGATGTTCATCGCTGAAATCCGTTCAGGACAGAAACACGAGGATCCCAGCGAGAATCTTTTAGACGGTGGTTCGTAATGAACACTTGGTCGACTTCGTGTAGACACACACACAAACACACACACACACCCTTCCTTTTTAACAATACAAGGGTCAGTGTACCTCTGGCTTTTTTTTTCAATTCCAAGGGAAAATGCGTCTGATTGGCCTTTTCATTTCCCTCGTCCAAATCGTTGGCTCAGAAACAGAAGATATAAATTGTTCTTTAGGTTATTTAAAAAAAATGTTTAAAAAAATTAGACACTTAAGGCTGATAAGTTCTGAAAAAAATCACAGAAAAGGTAAAGAGGTTAAAGCAGGAACAGTGAGGAGACAGCAAGGCTGTGAGGTTTTTCTTTCTTTTTTTTTTTTTAAATCGTGATTTAAAATGGCCACCTTGCCTCTTCTTCTTCAGCAAAAAAAAAATCATCCAAAGCTTCAGTCCACTCTGACTTCTTTTACATCAGTAAAATGTTTCCAGTTTGTGAATCTACTTCTAATATTTTTGTTACTTCTAGTTTTTAAACAAAATTAAAAACAGTTCCAGGGAAAGTGATTATCCTCACACTGATTTGTTGTTGTTTTTTTTTAATCCCCCGGTTTCCCGCTGGTCTAGATGTTCTCTCCGTTCAGGAGGTCTCCGGGGAGCAGCGTGTTCACGGGTACGGGACTTCCCATCACTCGGCTCTCCTCTCCACTGATCGGCCCCCATAAACTAGAATACGGTTGCTGGACTCCACCCCACAACAGCTCTGCCGCGGCCCCGTTAGCTCCGCCCCCTGGGTTACTGCCCCCCTTAGTGGTCGACGTGCCCCACTGACCCAGGGCGGGGTGGGTGGAGCTGCCGGAGGGCGGGAATGACTGAGCCTGAGAGAAAAAACGAGTCACTTCCTCCTCTCCAGCAAACTCCGCCAAGATGGTGGTGTTACCCAGAACGCACCTGGGCAAAGAGAGGGGAAGGGGAGAAAGAGAAATCAGATATAATAGTGTAGTCAGACACACAGATAGTTAAACAGACGGATGAATAATCAGATAATAATTAGACACGCAGACAAAAAAAAAGACAAGTACACAGACAGCCAGGTAAATAGACAGACAGACAGGTAAATAGACAATTAAATAATCAGATAATAATTAGACACACAGACCAAAAAGATAAGCAGACAAGTACACAAACAGAGAGACAGAAGGGTGAACAGAAAGATAGACAGATACATAGACAGACAGACAGACAGACACAGATAGACAGATACATATTCACAGAAACAGACAGATAAAGACGGACCCTTAAATGAAATTCTGATAAAATCCTAAACAAATTGTATTTGATGAAATGAACAGTGAATGTGTGTGTGTGTATCTCACATGTGCAAGGATTTCTGAGCTTTAGCTGCTTCCTCCTTGGAGCTGTAGCGCACCAGAGCGTTCCCCTGCGGCAGGCTGAGGTGGAACGTAATGAGGGGGCCGTGCTGCATACACAGAGTCCTCAGAGTGGAACCATCAATCTGCAACACACCAACACACACACACACACCCCCACACACACAAAAACTCTTATTGATGCTTCAAGTTATTACCGTCTTTAATAAATATCTGTAGCACTGTGTTCCAAATCAGTGTTACAAAGTGCACTTACCTGAGGAGTAAGATTACGCAACACAAGCCAGCTACTGGTCCTGCTGGAGCTCTCGGAATTCCAACCAGTGCTCTCTGAGAGAGCGAGAGAGAGACAGAGAGAATATGAGAGCTTGGTTTTTACACTCACAAGGTCAGGGAGGTAAAAGAAGGAACAGGGAGAGAAGGAAGTAAAGGGAAGAGAAATAAAAAGAAAGGGAAGAAAAGTAATGGGAGGAGAAACAACAAGAAAAGGGAAGGGAATCAGAGACAACAGGGATAAGGAAGGGTATCGGAAGAGGGTAAGAGAAGAGACAGAAGAGTGGATTGGAAGAGAGTAAAAGAGAAGTAACAGGGAAATGAGGAAAGAAAATGAAAAGAAGTGAAAGAAAAAGAAGGAAAGGAATTAAAGGAAAGAAGAAGAAGAAAAGGGAAGGGAAGAAAGAAAGGGAGAGAAAGAGGAAGGGAAAAAAGAGAGGAAGAGATGGGAAGGGAAGAAAGAAAAAGAAAGGAAGATAGGAAGAGAAAGAAAAGGACAGGAAAGGAAGAGAGTAAGGAGAGGGAAGGGAAGAAAGGAAGGAAAGGGAAGAGTCGCAGGGTGGGGAAAGAAGGAGAAGTGAAGAGATGACAGGAAAAACAAAAGAAATAGAAAGGGAAGGAGAATAATGCAAAGGAAGAGAAGGAAAGGAACACAAGAGAAGAAGGAAAGGAAAGGGAGTAGGAAGAGAAGAGAGTATAAACCTGAGGAATAGTTTCGGCTCCAGCTGTTGCTCAGCGGTCCAGGTGTCCAGTTGTTGTTGTGTTTGTTGTTAGTGAGGCCCGGCGGGGGGCGGGGCACTGTTCCAGAGCTCCGCCCACCCACAGGAATCTTCCACATCTCATTAGACAGCGAGGCTTGAGTGTGTGAGACGGAACCTGTAGACCAGGTGGACTTCATGTCTAACAGTTTACCTGGAGGACATGGAGAGGAAGAGTGACGTCAAAATACACACATCTGTCTCTCACACACGCACGCTCACACACACACACACACACACACACACACCTCCATTCCTGTCCCGGAGCAGGTAACGATTAACGTCCTGAATATTGGTGTTGATTGTGGGGCAGCCTGAAACACTTCCTGGGGTCACGTTTGGGTCGGACTCGGGGTCGATATTCTGCAGACCTTTCCAGGGAACTCCTGGACAAAACTCTGAGATGATAAAAACAAAGATAAAGACGATGATGTAAGCGTACTGCATGCTAAAATAAAAACAGGATTAAGAGTAAATCTCAGCAGTCTCTGAGTGATTATTCCGAACAGCTCCGTTACCTGGAGGCCAGTTGACGTTTGTCCCATTGGCCATTTTGTCGTTAGTGTTTTTGGCCGGTGGCCAGCTCTCTGGTGCCCCCAAGGGGCTGCTGGGAGATTGGCAGCTGGACATCAGGTTATAAGGACTGAAAGAATCCTCAATCACGGGTTTAATGTTGGCAGTGTGGCTCGAGGACGGAGCGCCTGAGAGAGAAAACACCATAGTTTACTGACGCTGTATTAACTCAATCTAAACAAACAAACAAACAAAAATCAAATATAGTAAGAACAAAACAAGAAAGAGGGATTAACCCTTTTTTGTATTACATCACTTCCCTTTTTACTGTTAGGAGCACATAAAATAAATAAAAGCATCAAAATGGTATTAGGAGTACAAACTAATGATAATTCATTAATTAACAATAATTTATATCTATCTATACATTTATTTGAATTACAATGTATTTATTTATATGATTATTTACTTCTTTATGCATAATATTTTTAGTTTGTGCACTTGTTTATTTTTTGATTATTCTATATATTACTTATTTATACAGCAAGATATTTTTTACTTATCCAGTTATTTATTTATCTGATTATTTACTTATTTATCCTATTATTTATTCATCCAGATAGTTTTATTTATTTACCTATTTGTTTGTTTATCCGAATATATGTTTGAATATTTATTATATTATTAATTATCCATCCATCCATTTATTTATTTATTTGATTGTTTGATTAATTCATTAATTGACTGACATATCTGATCATTTATTTACCTCATTATTTGTTTACATATTTATGTACGTATTAATGCTTGTTTGTTTGTTTATCTTTATTTTGTATTAAAACTCTTGAATGGTAAGTCAGAATGATTTACTGGGGCTGGTGGTGGTGCTGATGGAGTCGATGGAGCTGGTGTGAGTCCACTGGGATAATCGAGACTGAGGCTGTGGCTGAGTGTCCTTCAGCGCGTCCATGCAGCCCACACCCACACCCACACTCCCATTCAATCCAGCTGCACAAAGCCAGACACAAACAATAAATACATCCATTTTTATATTTAGAAGCCTCATTATATGTTAAAGAAATGTTTACTGTGTTTATGGAAGCCAGGAATGTGAGGAGTGTTTCTTACACAGAGAATATGGGCTGAAGGAGCTGGGAGACGTGTGCAGGTCTTTGGTGTGCAGGTCTGACATGGAGAGGCCTGTAGAAGCCTGGGAGTTTCCTGGGAAGGTGTCCAGGTTTGGCTTGCCGAGGCTGGGGTAAGATTGAGAGGACGAGGCCTGGTGGTGCTGCTGCTTCATCAGTAAGGCCTGAGCTAACTGCCTCTGGTGCTGCTGAATCTGCTGCTGCATGTTTGAGATTGTACGTGCAACCTGCTAACATTGGGGTACAGTGTGGTTAGGATACAATCCTGGGATAAAGAGTTAGGGAAAAAGATTGGGGGTGGGGGGGGTAAAAACTTTGGGTGGAATGGTTGGAATGCATAATGGTGTATAGAAAATGTTGGGATACAGTTTGGCTCAGATAAAGTGTTGGGGCAAAATGTTGGGATTCAATAGGTTTGGAATAAAATGTTGAGGTGGAATGTTGGGATACAGTAGTGTTGGAATAAAATTTTTGAAGCTAAATGTTGGAGCAGAATGTTGGGCTACATCATGGCTGAGATAAAATGCGGGTGTAGAATTTTTGGGATGCAGTAACGTAATAAATCTTGTCGTGAAACGTTAGGGTGGAATTCTGGGATTAAATATTAATATTAAATATGAATAAAATGTTGAGGCTGGCATAATTTTTTTAAATCACACAAATGTGATTTACATCACTGTAAATTGAAAAGATGGTGTGTGTGTGTGTGTGTGTTTCCTCACTTGCTGCTCCTGTTGTCTAATGGGACCAGAAACATTTCGCTGAGCTTGCATCATCTGCTGCTGAATCTGCAAACGCTGATATGCCTGAGAGAGAGACAGAGAGGAGAAGGGAGGGAGAGAGACAGACAGAGAAAGACAGAGACAGAGCGAGAGGAGGGGTGAAATAGGAGGGGGAATGATGAGAGATAGACAGAAAGAGAGAAAAAGCAGAAGGTAATGGGAGTAATATAATTAAAAAGAGAAAATACGTTATGGTCTGTACATTTCTAAACACCAGACGGAGTATCGGCTGCCTCCCACATACATTTCCTCTGTAATTCCGTCACTTCTTCTATAACTCATTTACTCTCTTACTCACTTCCTTTATAAATTCCTTCCTCATTCACTTTCTCCATTCCTGATTCTGCCATTAAATCACTGCTTCCAGCAATCACACCCTTCTTCCTTCCTTTTCACAACAGTGAAAGAGGGTATACCCCAGAAAAAATTCTGGGCCAAAAATGCTGGGCCAAATGTTGGAATTCAGTATGGCTGGGATAAAATATTGATATCCAATCAATGTTGATGTACAACAGAACAGTGAGACACAAAATGCTGGGCTGGACCGCTGAGATACAGTATGTTGGGCCGGGACATTGAGATACAAAACGTTGGGCTGGAACGTCGAGATACAAAATGCTGGGCCGGAACGTTGAGATACAAAATGCTGGGCCGGAATGTTGAGATACAAAATGTTGGGACGGAATGTGGGGATACAGTATTGTTGATTTAGAATGTTGGGGTCAGTATGATTGTGATGAAATATTGGGCAGGATTGTTGGAATATAGAACATTGGGATGGAATTATGGGATACAGTGTGGTTGGGATAATATTTTGGAACATGCTGGAATATTGGGATAAAAAATTTGGCTGAAATGTTGGGATACGATATGGGTGGAATAAAATATCAGGCTGGAATGCTGGAATACAGCATCATTCCTTGTCTGTTTTCGTCAGTTCCTAATTCCGTCACCGAGTCAATCTTTCCATCCGTTACACACCCTCATTCCTTCAATCACAAGATCCCTCGTTACATCGTTTTCCTCAGTCTCAGTCATTCCCTCCCTCTGTCTTCCATTCCCCATCTCACCATCTGCAGTTGTTGGAGTTGGTAAAGCAGGGTCATCTGTTGAGGATTTATCGGCGAGGTTAAAAGTGCAGGATTCAGGCCAATGTTTTTTGCTGCAAACTGCAAGAGCTGTGCTTGAACCTGAACAAGAACAGATAACGGCACAGTGAGAATCACATTCACTTCCGCTACAGACATAAACAAAATTCTGGGGTATGTCATGGCATTATGGGTGAGGGAAAAATATTCTCTGAGGTCTGAAAAAATCTCTGAGGTCTCATATTGCTAGAGCAGAATGTTGAGCTAAAATGTGGGAGGGGAATGTTTGTATTGTTTGAATAAAATTTGGGAGCATCATGTTTAATCAGGGGCGGAATGTTGGGATACAGCACGTCTGGGATAGAATACAGAACCAGGAATTCAAGATACAGTACAGTTCAGACTAAATTTTTTTACGTATACAGTAGGCTTGGGATGAAATGCTAGGTTGGAATTGTGTGATACAGTATGTTTGGGATGAAATGCTGGGATGAATGCTGTAATTCTGTATGACTGAGATAAAACGTTGGGCTGGAATGTGGGGATACAGTATTGTTGGGCTAGAATGTTGGGGTCAGTATGATTGGGATTAAATGTTGGGCAGGATTGTTGGAATATAAAATATTGGGTTGGAATGTTGGGATACAGCATGATTGGAATAATGCTGGGCCAGGATGATTGGATACAGTATGGATGTTGTAAAATGTTGAGATTCAGTATGGGTATGATAAAACATTGGACCGGAATGCTGGGCTACAGTAGGCTTGGGATTAAATCTGGTGTCGGAATGTTGGGAGACAGTACAGTTGAGCTGTTGAGTTGAGACAGTATGGTCAGGATACAATGTTGGGCTGGAATTTGTGGAGTAAAATCATTTTACACACCTGAGGGGAGAGAAACTGAGGCACTTGAGCACGTAGTGGGGGATGATGGGCGGAGTTTAGTGCTTGAGGGGGTGGAGCCCTGGATTGTGCTGCTCCATTACTGCCAAACATTCCATTCATCTGAGAAAGAGAGAAAGACAAATTATAAAACATTTAATTTACAAAATACACTTTAACCAAGAAGCCATACACGTTCCACAAGTTTTGTGGAATTTTTTTTATTAATATCTGATTTGGGTCACTCACCTGTCTGCTGTTCAAGTTTTGCATTAGTCCTGGTGAGACTCCGCCCATGCTGTGGCTAGGAAGGCTGCTATTGGTCAGTTTGAGGCCAGGAGAATGAATAAAGGGTGATGTGGGAGTGTCATCCGCTAATCCGCCGTCCTTATAAACACACAGCGAAAAACAGGAAATAGGGTCAACTCAGGACAAGTTTTGATGCGTGTGTGTGTGTGTGTGTGTGTGTGTGTGTGTGTTAAAGCTCAGTACCTTGTCCAGGAAGGCGGTTCGGTCTAGCGGCGAGTCTTTTGAGAGGTTCGGCGGGCGACACAACAGCGTCCTCATCCCTCGCTTTTCTCCATCGCTCTTTTTCTCCAGCAGAGCGCCTAAACATCGATGGAAAAATGAGCCAAAGGGTGTGTGTGTGTGTGTGTCTGTGTGTGTGTTTGTAAATATGTGTGAGTTTGGCACTTACTCATAGCCTGGTCCAGATTCATGTTGTTACTTCTCAGTGCCTCCTCTGCAGGATCCCTCTGAAACACACATACACACACAATGAAATACACAACTGAATTAAAAAGCCTAATTAACTATCTGGTTAAAGTGAATTACAAGTGGATTTAAGGAGGTATTTAAGGTAGATATAGCATTTAAGGTGGATTCAAAGTATGGGGTTTAGGGTGGTATTTACAGAGAATTTAAAGTGGTAGTTAAGGTGGATTTAAAGTAGTTTTAAAGGTGGATTTAAGGTGGGGTTAAGGAGATTCAGGTGGTCTTTAAGGAGAATGGTGGCATTTAAGGTGGATATAAAGTGGAATTAAGTTGGTAATAAACGTAGATTTATTAACGTAATTTATGGTGGTATTTAAAATAAATTTAAGGTGAACTAATATTTAATGAAGATTTAAGGCAGTATTGAAAATGGATTTAGGGTGATATTTAAGGTGGCATTTTATAGTGATTTCAAGGTGTATTTAAGGTGGATTTAAGTTGCATTTCAGGTGGTATTTAGGGTGGATTTAAGGCGGCATTTAAGCTGTATGCAAGATATATTTAAGGTAATATTTAAGATGGACTTAAGGTGGATTTAAGATGGTATTTAGGGTAGAATTAAGTTGATATTTAAGATGGATTCAAGACAGTATTTAACTTGCACTCTAAGGTGTATTTAAGGAGGTATTTAAGGTGGTTTTACACTTCAATAGGATTCAATACACCAATATTTCCAGGAACTAGTCTATAAAGTTCCAGGTTTTCTTGGATACATATGAAAGATGGCTCTGTATTTGTATATCTTTACTCTTTCTTTGTGTTTCCTATTTCCCCAGTGTAAAATGTTTATGGTATCTCACTTTTTTTCCCCCATCTTTCGGCTGCTCCCATTCGGGGTTGCCACAGCGGATCACCCGTCTGCATTTTTGATTCTGGCACAAGTTTTATGCCGGATGCCCTTCCTGACGCAACCCTCCCCAATTTCCAGGCTTGGGACTGGCACTGAGAGTGCACTGGCTTGTGCAACCCACCAGTGGCTGGGGTAGGTTCCCTGACGGGGAATTGAACCCAGGCCATGGCAGCGAGATCACCGCCTGCTAGCCACTAGTCGAGAACCATAAATGTCCGATATGAAGATTATTCAGTAGCTTACAGGGAAGCCCATGTCCGTGAGCTGTTTGATCAGTCGGTTCATGATCCAAACTTCATCCTGTTTGGTCGGGATTTTCCCCTGAGAAGAGAAAAAAAACCCCACACAAATAGTTAATAAATTAATAATGAAATGAATAAATAAAAATAAAATGACTAACATTAATTAAGATTATGGATTTAAAATGTAGTAATAATAGTATCAAAATTTCTCAACAAGCCTATACCAGTTAAAACATACTTCAAAATCGACTGTATAAATATTTGATAATTAATTAAGGAAACAATTCATGAAAGAATGGATTTATTTGCATATAGAAGAACCTCCAGTGGTATTAATAATAATATTTCAATAAGCTCCTATATTTAAGGTACTATACTTTAGAAAGTGTCACGTTTACCCGTTTTCTATTCTTGAGCAGTATTTTAACATAAAAATTAGCACCTAATTAACCCAATATATCGCAGTATGACGTTAATTAAGATCTGTAAGTGGCTCGTACCTTCTGTAGTCCCTTCTTGGGCTGATTCCAGGAACTACAGGAAGAAGTGTTGTCTTGGGAGGTGGGGCTAGTCCACATGTCCCCATCCTCAGCCTCCCATTGGCTGCCGCTAGCGCCAATCTCCTCCCCACCGGACCCCCAGCTGTCTTGCATAGATTTGGGGGCTGTTTAAAAATAAATTAAAAAAATAAAAGTACGAAATCAAAAATTATTTCTTTTAAAACACAATGATTTTACAATGTCTTAGATATGCAGTCCAACCACCAGGTGTCAGTATGGTTCAAAAACACTACCAATTATTTTTATTATTTCCAAAGCTTGTAAAAATAACAGACGCATTAACTTAAAAACAAATTAAAAAGTCGAAACATTCCCAGAATCCCAGATCTCACCTGGTTTGGAAGTTCCTGAGCCTCTGCCGAAGGATCCATTGGATTCGTGGCTGTTTTCTCCCCAGACTCCGGAGGCTTTGTGTGACTTCCCCCAGGCGGCAGTGCCGTTATCCAACGTGGGGCTAGAAGAATCTGGCTCCACCCACGCCTCAGATTTGGGCTGAACATTGGGGAGCTCTCCACGACCTACAAATAAACAGTCTGTTTACTAGCTAGCAACAAAGGCTGTATAGTTCTGGGCCATTTAGATATCTTATCGCCTTTATTTTTACCAAAATAAATAATATTTTGGCAAAAATGTCAAGAGATTCTCCTGATTAAAAAGGAAGGTGATGAGCCAGAGAAGGTAAAATCTGGACTGGAAAAACATTTTAGGTATTTTTCCACTGTAAAATGTGGTGTTTTCACGTTCAATTATGCAATTCATTGTTTCGCGAATGCAAAAATTACATTAAAAATAGACATTATATACACACCAGTAAGTCTAAAATATATTAGAATGAGTTTTTGGAGGTTTTACTCCATATGAGCCTGAAATGAAAAAAATACTAGAAATGAAAACTTCCTCCGTGGCCTGACACCTGAATATTTGTTTGCATCGTTCAACAGGGGGAAAAAAGTAGTAATACAATCTGATAAATGCAATGTGGAGAACAGAGCCTGCTCTCAGGAGGACAGAGGGAAAAAAAAAACACAGACAGCAAACGTCTTTGTCTGCCATCGCTCCTGAATGCTGCCAAGAACAGAAATAGAAAGCTTTCATGGGGCCGGGAGCAGGGCCCGAGGGCCGATTCTGTCAAGCCAAACACAAGGCGGACGTGTCTTTTTAACTGCAGGACGCAGGCCAGCTGGCAGCGAAGCAATGCAGAATGCATGCCATCACATGGTTATGTTAAAGCTCTGAAACAGAACTCCTGCATCAAGCTCACTCCTGACAGCCAGGATAGTGCCAGCTCCAGGGCAGATCTCCTCCAAACTCTCATTACAATCACACACACACAGGAGATTTTTGTAGCTTACTTCTGATTTATACCATGCTCCTTTTGAATTCTGGATTCTGACTGGTCAGAAGGTGTTGATTAATTTTCTAGAACAGCAGCTCTGACAGAAGCACAGGTTTATATTAATGTGCTCCTTCTAATACGATATCATTTCTATAGTTACAGCTCATTCACAGGGCATGTGACATAAACAAATTTAAAAATACTCTTAATCATTAATATGGTGAAGTTTTCTGTATGGAGATTATTTAACATTTATGGAAGGAGTCAGCACTTTGTAACAGTCCAAGGTAAAGCTGTAACTTTAACTTTTCCAACACCTTCATGACAGAGGAGTTTACGGTTTATTCCTTCCTTATCAAACTAGAGATGCTGTAATTGTGCTATTCAGTACACAATGGTTTCGCTTCCCAAACCAAAACATATAACTTCACTTACCTGGGTTCACCTTGGGCATCCTATTTTGAACAGGTCCGAGCTGGTTAGGAGAACCATTGTTGTTGCCGTCAGAGTGGTTCGGAGTCTGACTGTGGCTGTGGTGGTTAGGCCCTGTATGGTTGATGCTGTTGCCCCCATTGTTGCAGGTAGCTGGGTTGCCCTGGGAGGAGGGGTTATTTCTGTCCCACATGTTTACGCAGGTTCTGTAAGAATTAGGATCTCCCCAAGTGGCGGTTCCATCATCAATCTCCATTTTCCTTCGGATTGAGGAAGGGGAAGGCTCTTCCCAGCCTGTAGCCTCATCCCCTGGATCCTGCCTTCCTGCAGACCTCCAGCTAGAACCACTCTGCTTCACAGAATTTGGGCCAACCCAAGACCCCATGGATTCTTGAGGATTTTTTCCAGCCCAACCCTGTACAGGACCATTTGAGCGTTGGGAGTCACGCCAATTTTCACCTGCTGGTGGAGCCGCTTTCCCCCAGGGCTTCTGGGTTTCCTTCCAGCTCCCTCCATCTCCATTCCAAGAGGAACTACGAGAACCTTCGATTCTCCCTTCTGAAGGCTCTGTCCAATCTCCACTTGCACAATTTCCCCAGCCTGAAGAAGAACTAGGACCATTTCCACCAGGTTGTGGCTTTACTTTGGAAGGACCATCATTCCAGGTTGAAGACTTGTCCTCTGATCCCCAAAACTGGCCACTAGAACCATTTGTGCTGGGACCATCTGGCATTGGCTCACCCCAACTACCAATAGAGCCATTAGACACTTTCTTATTAGCAGGTGGCTCTCCCCACCCAGTGCCTGCCTGATTTGTTGGTGAGGACGGTCCTCCCCAGTGTGGTGTTGGCATAACTCGAGAAAGCCCCTCAGTCTTGTTCCCAGAGTCCATCCTAGGAGGCACATTAAGACTGGGATTGACACATCCTGCATGAGGTGGTGATCCAGTTGAAGGTGCATTAGAGGAAGTACTCCGAACTTCAGTGACACAGTCATCCTTGGGGCCAAGATTTTCATCCATTTCCCAGACTGTGTGCTGTCGGACAGGGGTTTGTCCCCAGCCGGAGTTGCACAGCACACGAGGATCTAGGTCCTGCCTTGGCAGAAGTGGAACATCCATACTGGAGGACCTTTCTCTCCGTGCTTCACGTCCTTCGCTGCTGTCCTTGCTACCTTCACTGCCTGGAGCGTCAGTCCCCCAGGAATTCATTGACTCCTGAGTGGGACCATCACTTGCATCCCACCCGGTACCTTCAGTGCTTGACTGTTTGCTCCATTGGCCCCAGTTTGCATCCCCTCCCCCCTGTCCCCAAGAGGAGATGCCACCAGAATCCCATCCTGAGTCTTTTGATTCTCCACTCTTGGTGTCTCCATTACCCCACCGAGCATTACCATCTCCAGTGGCTGGCTCAGTGGGAGACTGACTCATATTTCTCCCCCAACCATCCACAGGGCTCATTGGCTCTGCTTTAGTATTCAGTCCATCAGTTTTAAGGTTCGGGGGCTCCATGCTGAAAGTCATGCTTGTTGGGGACTGGTGCTGCTCTGGGGTGTCCGGGTTTCCCCAGGCACAGTCTCCTACAAGGTTTCCATTTCCATTGGTGCCTTGAATAGGTGCGACACCTCCTGGGCCACAGACGTTGGATGGGACTGAACTTGACCCACCCATACCACCAGTCCTGGTCCCCACCCCTGGGCCATCATGTCCAAGTATGGGCCACGCGGCAGGGTTAGCGCTGGGGTTCAAGTTTATATTTGAAGAACCCCAATTGGACTGGCCTCTGGTACCCATGGACAAATCGGATTTGCCCTCAGAGGCCCAACCCCTGTTGGGGCCACCCTGACTAGAGAACATACTTGAGGAGTGATTAACACTGGCTTTGCTGATTGGGTAGTGGCTGTGTTGGCTAGCTCCTGTAGCCATACTCATGCTGCTATTCACGACTGCTGACCTGTCAGCATCCAAGACACATTCTAATGACTCTGAGGATCTGGAAGTCCAAGTTTTAGTGTCCTTTTCATCAATAATCACTTGATTTCAATTGGTACAGCTGCTGCAGGGGGTGGTTGGGTCGCCCAAGAGCAAATTCTCATGCTGGGCTCCCAGGCCACTCTGATTGGGCAGCACTGTAAAGACAAGAAAAAGCAAGACGATGGTAAGACATCTGGATAGTAGGCATGTACACAATAGCCATATTTCTGTGTAATTAATAATTCATGAATAATCTGAATGACAGATTATACAATTTAATCAGAATGGAGTAATCTGCAAGAAATCTCAATCTAATCAAATTGCTTAATGGTAGGTTACATTTAAGAATCAAACAACCGGGTAAAGTAAAATTACAGATTATAGACAATAATAAAACAATAATAATGTGAGGCACCAAGATTACTAAAATAAACAGGTGCTGGGAATCTGCAACTGCAATAATTTTAACTGGATTGACAAAATCTCAACCTGAAAAGCTAGTGAAAACACTTCCCTTTGGCATGGAAAGAAAAGCAGCTGACAGTGATCTATGACTTTCTCCTTCCACTACATCAGATATTTGTCATACATGCCTAATTTTTTTCCAGAATATTGCAATGCTCCCTGGACCGTGTCACTGGTCATATTAGATGAAGTACATCCATATATTTATTTATATATATATATATATATATATATATATATATATATATATATATATACACACACACACACACACACACACTTATATAATGTGACATATCTCCTGAAGCATCTGGAAAAGAGGCACTATTATTCATTTCTCCCCTAGACCTGCAAGGAAATCTGATGTGGAAACGAAGGTTCATATATTTGCATGAAACCGAGAGTAATCCCTCATCCATCATTCCCCACACTCTGCTAGCTTGCTACAAAACCCAGAACCACATCACTTCTGTAGATCACCATAGGGCTGGAGAGCTCAAAATCGACTTGTACTTTACTTCTCAGGCAGCATAATCAATCATGAGACAGCAGGTAATCAATAATGTTGTGAAATGATGGCAGAAAAAAGGCTGGAAGGGATCGATCTTGGAATGCAAATGCAATCCAGGTTTTCGTTTTGCTACCGAGAGCGTGCTTACTTCCCAAAAGGCAAACATCAATTCATTGTTAATTAATGAAGCCACAAAAGAGACTCAGTTTTTGTTAGAGCAAGCGACAGAAATATGTTTTTTGTTTCTTTTATGTTCTTACCTTCAGGCTTCATTTCATTAAAGCCTCATAATTCATCATTCGCAATCAACGCAACCATCAATCAATGGCACGAAAAGTATCAAATAGATTTAACTCTGTTTACCGTCATGCAAAAATGCACCCGGCTGCTCAGAATAAATATTTTTTTTCTCCTTCATATGGCCTTATCCACGTTCCCCAGGCATCCTTATCTCACAGACATCAGGCCTCGCTGAATTTCAGCTCAACCCACGCCAAAAGACTGACGCACTGCCGCTTGTGTACAAAAATAAGCGCTGCTTCAAAAACACGAGATGAAATCAGAAAACAGAATCGATTCACATTGACGCTCCTTTTTTTCCCCTCTGTGATCTGCACAAATTTGAAAAACATGAGGCATATCCTCAAAAAAACTTGACTGTAAGAACCCAAAACCCAAGACCACACTCTTCGGTATTTGCAAAAAACGAAGTCATGAAAGAAGCATTCATGTATCCGTAACTTCACGTTCCAGGGTCCAGAGGCGCAAGAACCGGATATCATCAGTAATCACAACAAATCTACTCAGAAAGACACCGTTGATTGGTCGACTGGTGGCCTCGGAGCTGCGCTGCGATCCCACTCCGACAAAGGAGCAGTTCACATCTTCAAATCTGGGACGCCGTCATGTTTTTTCCGTTGGTAAAGATTGCTTTCCCAGACTGAAGTCTAGCTTTGGCTCCAGGATCAAACGGGCTCTTTCAAGGGTAAACAGGACTCGAAAACGAAAAAGCGAGAGGCTGTTTGTGTTAAAAAGCTCGGATGTCCTTCGGCTCGACTCGACTGGCAAAACCTGAAATGCCTTTACAGCAGCGCTGGCATACGTTCAGCACCTCAACAGCTTGCTTTTTTATTTTTTGTCTGGAATTTTCTGAAACCGAGAAGAAATACTACCGAGAAGGACTACCGAGACGATCCAGGAGCGCTTTCTTTTCCTGGCTGTCTCTCTGAACACAACGCCATTTTATCAGAGCTGAAACGCAGCCAAGAGAACGAGGCTTTTTCTGTCTCAATCGTTCTCTTTTTCTTCCCCCTTTTTATCCTTGTCCTCACAAACTCCTCACACTCTCTCCTTTCCTCCCATCTCACTTACAAGGATGGAGGGGGACCACAACAAACAGAAGACAAGATAAATTAATCATATCCTGCATGCAAGCATAGGTTGGTTTTTTTCAGTTCCTTGTTTGGGTTGCAAAGACACCAGGAGCAAAACAAAAACAGAAAACATGATGAAGGGATAAGGGGGAAAAATGGAGGATGGGATGGATGGAAAGGCAGGAATGAGGCTGTTTTTATTCCCAGCCATCTGAGCTTCATGTTGAACTGATGCCAAAAAAGTGTGCCTGTGTGTGTGTGTGTGTGTGTGTAAGAGAGAGAGAGAGAGAGAAATTAGCAACATGTCTGGTTAACTAGTTTTTTAAACCTATGGATCAATTGTATTTTTCTAAAAAGTAAAAATGCCTCATAAGGTGTGTATTGATAATTGACTTTATGATATATTGCGATATTCATCTTCATGTTTCCTAAATATCAATAACTAATACATCTGAGTTAGCAAGCTAGATACGCTGCCATAACCTTTAGCTAATTTGCTAATAAGACACAGTCGAGGTTATTTACAGATAAATAGAAACTCTTTATCTATTTACAAAAAAAAAAGACTTGAACTTCAAACATTACATAAAAAATTTTTATTTGGGTCAATTCTTTTTGTGACAAACACAGCAAAAATTTTCTTCCATTTCCTTCTGTATTAAACTGAACTGGGGCAGAGCTACATAAAAATCTCAGCTTGCGGTGTCACCAAATAACCTCCATGTCTTTGAGCCAATCGTATTCAATATGAAAATAACAATGACGATGGGATAACGCGAAACCTTGAGCCACTTTTAGAAGTTCCATGCTAAGCTAGTTAGTGTGGTTGTCATGGTAACATTAAAATATACTCTGCCCGCTTAAACAAATCAGTGAGAAAATAACAACACTTATGTAAAGCGAGACTCAGAGACTAAAATCCCACTCATGTTGAGCTAGCTTACTAGCAAGGAACTAGCCAGCTAGCTACATTAGCTAATCTTGATGATATAGGAACTTAGCGAGAGGATGTAGGGGCGTGTCCTATTTGCATATTCAGGCTAACCATCCCCGAATGCATCTGCACAATTAAATCCTCTGTAAATTACATAAATGTGAAAAAAAAAACCCCTGTGTCTCATTTAGTAATTGGCACAAAGCCGGAGGAGCCACAGTGGGTGTGTACCAAACCACACACCATATTCACTATATAGTGCACATAAGCACCATCATCAATCCACAGAGGGCCTGTCCCAAACCACACAAGCCCTACCAACCATAGCACACACACACACACACACACACATATTCTGACCTGTGAAGTGCCGGTAGGTGTGTTGATGGAATTGCTCTTTAGTGGAGGAATTTCTTTGGAGGGGTTATAAGCAGGAAACGGCAGGGGCAAGAACAGGAAGTGCTAGAGCTGCCATTAGTGCTGATTTACAGGAAGTCAATTATTCTGAAAAACAAAACACACAGGAGACAAATGCTAAGAAAAGAGCTGAGCGTAAAAACCTCATTTACATAATTTTACGTGTTGGCCAATCAGCTCGGATTTCCTGTAGAATTCTTTCCCTTTCCTCTCTAAGCCAATCAGATTCCGATTCCTATCAACCAATCAGCTTCTCTCACTTGTCTCCCTATTGACCAATGAGCTCAGCATTTTGTTCATCTGCTGACCAATCAGCAGAGATCATCTTTCAGCCATTTACCATCCGGTTCCATCAACCAATCAGCTTGACCTCCCCTTGCCTCATCATCCAATCAGATCAGTTTTCCTATTCAGCCTTGACTAATCAGCTTCGGCTCTGCTTTTCCCGTTTCCCTGTCAACTGTATGTATGGCTTACCATTTCCACCCCCGCTTTTACAGCCAATGAGATTGTCCGACTCGTCTCGTCTCCCTGATGACCAATCAGACATCTTGGTGGTCTGCGCCCCTCTTTGTCGCTGCCCCTCCCCCGCTCCATCTTGCTCATTGTGCTCATTGTTCAGTGCTGAATAAATTACAGGAACAGCACAGACGCCGGGGCTTATGGGAGATTTTCTCACACTCCGTTGCCCCTGCACTGCCTCTCAAACCTCCCCAAACCCCCTCCCCCTCTGTCTGTCTGCCGCGTTAATACCCCCCCCCCCCCCACTTGCTTATCTCATCTCGCTCTGATATTCTTCTCTTTCACACACACAATAAATTCCTCATTTCATTACTGTGTGTGTGTGCGTGGACAGCTTAGAGAATTTATTACGTCTCTCTCTGTCTCGTTCTTTCCATCTGCCTCTTGTTCTCGTTCTTTCCATCTGTTCTTTCTTTTTTAGGGAATGATTTTGTAACTAAAAATAACCACAGAAGCGAGTTCTTGTAATAGTAACAATGAAAATTCCTAGCTAAAAAATCTCCTAGCTAAAAAAAACCTCCTAGCTGCTAAAATACTCCTAGCTAAAAAACCCTCCTAGCTGCTAAAAAACTCATAGCTAAAAAAACCCACCTAGCTCCTAAAAAACTCATAGCTAAAAAAACTAGCTGCTAAAGAAAACCCTAGATAAAATGACTCCTAGCTAATTAACTCCTAGCTGAAAAAAACCCTAGCTAAAAAAACCTCTTGGCTAAAAAAAACAAAAACCTCCTAGCTAAAAAACAAAAACCACAAAAATAAATTCTAAAACACTTAAATAACTCCTATCTAAAAGTACCCACGAAAACAACCATCAACTGAAAGTACCAATGAGAACGATTATTAGCTAAAAGCAATAAAAAAAAGATTTCTAGTTGAACGTAACCATGGGAACGAATTTTAGCTTAAAGTATCTACAAGCAACCACAGGAACATTCTGACTTAAAATAACATTTACCAAAATGAGGGATAATGAGGGATATAAAGCCTAAAAGTAACTACAGGAACAGCTTTTAGCTAAAATAATCAGTCCGTACAGGATTTCACAGAGTTGCGATTGTTGCGACCAAAAACGCTTGATTTTGCTGCTGCTTTTTTCAAAATTTGTGATACGACTTGCAGAGTTTTTGTTTTTGGAAAAAAAAGGTGAAATCGCAATTGCAGGAAATAGTTTAGCACGCTCTTTCACAGTGATGTTTGTTGGTAAATGAGACCTTTTAATTGCACTCATGTTCGACGCACATGAATCGTAGAGGGCTTTGGCTGAATGCGCGTTGTGATGACGTCACATGACGCGTCTCGGCCCAAATCTATGGAAAATCTGCAGTAACTTTGAAAAAAAAAAAAAATTTCAAGCTCCTACGAGAATGACTTTGCTTTCATTTCTGTGAACACAAAATTGCAAAATCCTGGAGGGACTGAATAACCAAGAAACCGACTTCTAGTCGAACGGAACCATGGGAACAAGTTTCTGCTGAGTATCAATGGGAAACAATGTCCAGCTAAAAAAAACAATAAATTACTTCTACCATCTATGTACGACTTTTACTGGACAGCAACCATGAAAACAACTTCTAGTTAAAAGTAACCATGGGAACAACCTCTGGAAACGTTACCATGGAAACAAGCTCCAGCAATGAGTTATGAGTCATCAGGAAAAGACTTCAAAATTATTTTTATACCAAGATTATAGAACACACAGCTCTCATGCTGCCAGGGCTGTGTGTGTGTGTGTATTTTCTTTCTCCTGCATTTTCTCATCTGCTCTCTGTAATTGATTCTGGCTGTCTCATGCATTTAGATGAACAGAAGGAGCTGCGGAATTAACTCCTGTAACCTCCATTAACAAACAACGTGTACGAACACGCACGCGCACACACACATACACACAAAATGCAGACAGAGGAGCGATTGCTCCAAAACACACACACACACACACACACACACACACACACACACACAAAATGCAGACAGAGGAGCGATTGCTCCAAAACACACCCCCCCCCCCCACACACACACACACACTACATCTAGAATGCTCTCTCAGATTAGGTCTATTCCATTGTTTGCGAGCAACATCGTAGCTCCGGTGAGGAGTAAACTAAAAACATTCACGTCTGTGTTACTTTCTCATGTTTCCTTCGTACAGACCGATTTAATTTTACGCCTGTTGAGAACACACACACACATACAGACACACAGACAGACGTTAAGAACCCGTAGCGCACAAATGGAGCCTCTGTATCGGATTAATTTAGTAATTTCACATCCAATTACGTGCGTCAACACCTTGTAGTTCCGCCTCTTGTTGTTAGCGACCTAATTAGCGATCTAATCTGCCTGAAGAGGAAGTACCTTCTTTTGTATCAAGACATTTATAAATACTTGAGAAATTAATTGTGAACAGCGCACGTCTGTGTGAGTGAGAGTGTATGTGAGTGGTGGATTTGTTATGGCGCTCATTAATCAGGATGTTCGTCAATTTTATCATTAATCACCGTCTCTCTGTGTGTAGTGTTTGGATTAGCAGCGCGGCTATAAATACACGTAATCCGTTGCAGGGTCGCTCAGGATCCAGCGCATGCTCCAGAGCTGGAAATATGAGCACAGGAGTGACACCTCGCTGACCGTATGCTAATTACTTAACACATACATCAGTACTTATTAGCATAAAGCAGTTACAGCCATACGTTAGGTGTGATATTCTCAATATTCTCGCCTTTTATCTTGTTTTTCTCTTCAGCAACCTATAGACATCAACAAACCGATGTAAATGCAGCACATGCAGCTAATTAGCATATCATTTGCATAACCTGATGAATATGCATAGTGGTTGTACTGTAGGAGGAGGATAAAAAACCCTGACCGGACATTTTCTCACATAATAAATCATACATGACAGTGTTAGTGGTTTAATTAAAGCATATGGCTTTGTGTAGCAGTCGGAAAATAGGAAGTAGCTGAAGTAAAATAGTTAAATACAGCATGTAGAAGAAGGTTTATTTAATTTTATGTATATCTTAGAAGCTTTAGTGAAATCATAACACAGAGAACACACCTTGTGACATCAGCGATGTAAAAAAATAAATAATTAACTTTAAAAATCAGAACTCCAGTGATCCTTCCACCTTTATACTGATCTCAGCCAATCAGAACACACCGCACTGCTCTCAGCCTATCAAAACACACTGCACTGCTCTTGGCCAATCAGAACACACCGTACTGCTCTCAGCCAATTAGAACACATCGTACTGCTCTCAGCCAATCAGAACACACCCTACTGGTCTCAGCCAATTAGAACACATCGTACTGCTCTCCGCCAATCAGAACACACTGCACTGCTCTCAGCCTATCAAAACACACCGCACTGCTCTCGGCCAATCAGAACACACTGTACTTCTAATATTCGCTCGCTAATAAGAACAGATGTGATTGGTCAGGAGGTAAAATATGCACTTGATCTCACTTGTCACTTTTCTGAAAATTTGAACACTATGACCAAAAATGCAGCGTTTTGCTTTCATGCACTCACTTCCTGTAGAAATAAAACGGCATGTAAAGCATGTGCTGGCGTTTAAGAAAGAAATGTGAGCGTGTGAAAGCAAGAGAAAAAAAAATACCCGATGAGCACCTGGAGGAGTGGTGTGTGAGAGCAGTGCAGAACCTCTACCTCACAACGCTTATCTTTTATTTCCCACAGGAACGTCGCACTACTCCAACACCCCGAATACTTCAGCCTGATAAATAAGAGTTTCAGCACATGACAGGAACAAAAATAAAAAGGAAAGAAGAGGATAGGGAGAAAGGTGGAAATTGTGGGTATTTTATTTCACAGCGCCGTCACTTTAAGAGATAAAAACCTGTCAGTGATGTCACAGTGTCTACTGTGGAGTTTAAGCAAAGGGGGCGGGGCAACAAAAACATAGTTGCTCTTTAATAACGTCAAATGTAACACGAATGCAAACCTTTTAAAAAAAAAAAGCTTTAATCGTGTTTTTGATCCATTGTTTGTTTAGTCTTCCAAGATAGGAAGAAAAATACGCTTCCTGATGGAGCTCAACGACCTTTTCTGGGGTTTGGGCCAACACACACACACACACACACACACACACACACACACACACACACACTCACACTCTCTTACATCAGTGTGTGATTCAGCGTTGAGTTAAACCTCAAGCTCTGAGCCAGTAATAACAGAAAATAAATAAACTTTCATTATGCAGGAGCTTATTAATATTTTCTGTTTTAATCTCACATTCCTGCATCCAGATTGGTCAGAAGGTGTTGATTAATTCTCATATCAGCGTCTTCAAATGAGAGAGAGAATAAAAAAAGGGAAGCTGCTGAGGGAACGACTGTTTATAACTGCTATAACGCAAGTGACAACAGGAACTAACTACTTTCACGGATGTTGAATGCAATTATTAATGGATAAAAATGGCAATCGTTGGTAAATCTTTGTGGTGTAAGAAGACTAAAACATTTAGGGACGTGCTGTTATAGGAAACTATTCAACTTCGGAGTGGTAATGGTAACTCGGCTCCATCGCTCGGTATTTAATTAATAAATATTCATAATGCGCTCATTAATATTCAATTATGTATTTAAATGAGTGAAGCACCTGCCTGCTTTTTGAGAGGTCTGACTGAGTGTGAGTGAGTTGGTGCTCAGGAATGTTCTGCTGAAATCTCACACACACACACACACACACACACACACACACACAAAAACACACCACCTGCTCCACTTCTAAGAAGGTTTTTGTGTGAATTGTCCGCCTGATTCAGTAAATCTATACTCAGCAGCACTCAGACTTCTTTTTTTTTTAACCTTTTGAACAGACAGAGCGAGAGTTTCACACGCCTGGGGTCACGACCTCGTCACCTTTGACCTTGATTTCCAAGCAGATGGAGCAGAACAGCCAGACGCATCAAGTTCATTTATCCAGCTTAGCTACTCAGGAACAACCCACCATTCAACTTCACGTCACGTACCACATACTGTTTTTATAACAACGACAATCATGTAAAATTTTATTAAGCTTTACAACATATGAGATAAGGGATATAAGAGAAATCTAGTTAGGTGATAAGCATTATGGGATGGATTTATCTTAGTTAGAAACAGCACGCATCTTGCTATCTAAAAATAAGAAGCTTTAACGGACAGATTGTTATTAAACCTGCTGGATCAGTATTTTAAAGCATCTTAATGATACTTGACCAGTGATAGCAAAATATTTTTGATGAAACGGAAACAAACAAAAGTAACGCATGATTAAAAAACTTCAAGTTCAAGTATGTAACAAAGAGTGGAAAAAAAAAAAAAAAATCGAATAACTGGTATAAAACCTGATTTTACAAAACATACAATCACTGAGCAACAACCTGACCACACCCTCAATCCTCATTATATTAAAACATGGCAATATCAATGCAATATTAATATCGTATCGTCATATCCGCCACACTGAGTCGACGATAACAATACTGAACTTTGTGATATACTGGGTAATCAAATAATATCATTAATTATGCCATAGTACTGGGCGACATGATGAGACAATATCCATATCGTGAAACATTATGAGACAGGACACTTTTCTGAGATACAGCTGACATGGTCCGTATTTCTATAATGATTATTTATACAGAATGTTTAGTAATGTGTTAAATGATTTCTTTTTTATAGATGTTGATAAAAGTAACGTTCAGTTTTGTAAGTAGTTTGTTAGCAAAACAAAATATTGTGATAAATATCATATCGCTGAAATGTCTTCGTACTGCGATTGGATATTAGTCATATATCTCTACTGTCTCCCAAGTCTCTACTATTCCACTACAGAATAAAGTTAATAACATGTTTATTCATGTTCATTACAGATTGTCTCATCGTCATACATTATATCGAGCGATACATCGTCCCACCTCTAAACACAGACGACCTGCTGTTTAGTAAATTTACAGAATAAATAACAAACTGCAACATTATGAAAAAGTCAGATTTCTATTTTTTTTCCCTGTATTAAACACTGAAGAGCAGACAGCTGTGTGTGAGCGTCGTGTCTCTCTTTCAGAGATTCACAAACAGCCACTTAACCTTTCAATCGGAGGGCGTAAATACTTCTAAAGCCACTCAGAACCGACGCGCTGAAAGTCAACGACGGCTCGTGATGAATAACCGGATCCTCTGTCTTTCCTCTGTAAGGAACTCAGAGCTCACGCCAAGCGGCTCACATCATTTCACATCCAAATCCGACATATTATTTTTAGTCTGTTTAGAAAAAATGAAAAACATACATAAGTGCAAACTCTGCAGGTGAGCTGTTTAATCTGTAACACTGCATTCATTTAGAAATAAAACACTTGTGCTGGTATAGAAAATCAACCCTTATATCACTGCAATGTGTCAAACACCACATAATGGGTTTTTTTTAAATCCACTTATGGTTATATTTAATGTTCGTGAAACAAGTTAGTCTCTGTTCTCACCTACATTATAGCAGCTATAAACAGTTGCTCCTTTTACCAGTCTCTCTTTATTCTCTCACAAATTCAATAACACAAAAATATATAATAAAAAAAAAATGCAAAGAAACCACAAACTCCTCTGTCCTGAAGATGTCAGAAAACTGACTGTTGCAAAGCACTGACACTGAAGACTCCTTCCATAAAGGTTACTTTTTATTTATCTGTTACTACAGAAACGATAATGTATTAGAACGAGCGCATCAACATAAACCTGCGCTACTGTCAGAGCTGATCTTATAGAGAATTAATCAACACCTGATGACCAAGCAGAATACAGACAACATCAGTGATCATATTGAATAAAAATAAAAGTGAAATGTAGTGCACTAAGCATTTATTATATCAATATCAAGTTTATTATAAGCCCAAAGGGCAATTTTTGGTGCAGCATAAAATTTGTAACCCCATCATACGAAAAACACAAACAGCAAACAACATTCTGACAGCTTACAAATTTAAAAGCCTTACAGCAGTGGGAATAAAAGAATTGTCTATACCGACTGCTTTTAAGTTTAGGCATCCTATAACGTATAACAGAAGGAAGCATTTCATTGCATATTCATGGAACACTGGATGAGTATAATCTGCAAGAATCACTAACTTTCTGTAAGACAAACTGTTCAAAGCAATTTGGTCTGCTTAATGCCAATAATCTTACTACCTTGGTTGACAATGCCATTCAAGGAGCTTCTATGTTTAACATTTACATTACCATAGCAACAGCATATAGAGAAGCAAAGTACGGATTCAATATAAGATTTATATTTATAGTGCATGGTCATAAGAGTCCTACTGATATTAAAAGTAGAGAGCCTTTGAATATAGCATTTAGTACAATAAAATAATAATAATAATAATAATAATAATAATAATAATAATAATAAGCAACCATTCAAGACAAATGCAATATATCTCTCAATACCGGTGATTATATTCTACATACATATACGAATATGCTACAACATGATCACGTGACTACAATACACAGTGTTTAAATTAACCGTAATTAAATAACGTACACTAATTTAGCACACAGATTTAACCCATTACACAATAACACCTACACAACAAAGCATGCAAACTCATCGTGCAGCTCTGACAATAATACCCCAAGCTGTCTTGCAGTTTTTTTTAAAAGGGTAAATCACTGCAGAATTCGGATTAATAACCGAATTATCTCACCTTTTTTTTACAGCACGTGCGCAGCGGCGTCACGAGGAAACGATGCAGGAAGGAAGGCGATTTTTTTATTTACTTATTCGTTTGTCGTTTAAAATTGCTTAACATGATATTCCGAGCGGTTCAGAAAAGTAGGCGACTGAATTGAAAATTTTTGTTTTTGTTGTTTAAAAATGACATTTAAAAAAGCAGCTTCACTTTGTAAGAGGTCTTAATGAGAAATAACACTTAATAACAGCAGCAAAAATAAACAAGTGCATCGATTTCCTGATGAAATATATCCTCCAAGAAGGTCTTAATGACGGAAAATAATGAATGCATGCGAATTTACACTGATATGAATGTAAATAAGCAGGGAAAAAATATTCAAGTAGAGTTAGTTGGTCATCAGCTATTTATATATGTATGTCCTGTGCGAAATAATAATAACAACAATAATAAGGAGGAAAAAAGGAAAAACAAACAGCAGTAAGTTAAGGAGTATTCTGATAATCACTGTCGTATAATAATAATAATAATAATAATAATAATAATAATAATAATAATGGGTAAAAGCGATATTTATTCAATATTTAAAAAGAAGAGAAATAAACAGCGGGACGAAGCGCGTCTCTTGACATTTAAACCTCCGACGATGCTAACAAGCTAAGCCACGCCAATAAAGTGCAAAAGGACAGATTGCTAGGTTTAGCTTCGAGCCTCGTGCGGTTCATGAACACGATCAAGTCGGAAACATATCGAGATATAATCCAGAAATATCACAAAAACGTGGAAATATCCAGCTGTAAACAGGGAGTGTCCAAAACGGAAGCGTTCAGAGTAAACGTTAGAGAATTCACTCTGCCTTTAATTCTGTATTCCAACAAATAGCCCGCCTCCCTTGCGCCTCCATTGGCTGAGACGTTTCCGCCTCCTGAGATCCGATTGGATGGTTATACGCACTGTCCAATCAGAGAGCTTCTCGCAGGCTTGGCTCGCATACAGGCCGTGGTTTGTATGGAACGAGTGAGGAAAAAGTGACGCCTTCTTCTATTCTGTTCAGCCATTTTGTTTAGTACGGGCGTTAAAAAAAAGGCTGGATCACGTGACATCATGTTGACCAATTAGAAGGCACGGATTTTGATACGACACTAGGATAGGTCAACGCGACGCTATATACGGTGTGTCGATCGTGTGTGGAAATTTTCACAGAATTTCAAACATCTATTCGTACCTGAGAAAATTATTATAAATGAACCAAGACCAAACCTGTCAGTTTAGCAAACCTTTTTACTGCTACTGACACATTTAAATATGTGCAATACATTGAAAACAACTATAATGGAAGCATATTGATAATAGATCAGAGAAGGGATAACACCCATGTTTCAGTGTTTGTGTGTGATTGTGTAACAATATGTAGTTGTAACGTCTCTATACACATTTAATGAGATGCATGTGACAGGATAAGATGAAACCATGGTTATAAGTTTTTCTTCCAGTTTTGTGGGAACTATTTTGCAAAGTTGTGAGCGATGAACAGAAGAAAGGTTTGCACAAAACACGACAAAGGATCGGTCCGAGGAATCATTCGAGAGAATCGTTTGGATTTATCGATATCGATCGATACTTAATTTGCATCTCATTTACAAAACCTCATATAAAAGGTCGCTGTAACTGAAATTGCGACTCTGTGTCACTCACGTGGGTAAAAACTAAATGGTCAACTGCTGCTAGTAGCTTGTAGAGTTAGCTAGTACAGTTAGCTTGCTTCGTTAATTGATGAAGTTAGTACGAAGCGAGCACGTAACATGTACATCATAGATTTCTGAAATATTCAGGATATATTTTCAGCACTTGAGTGAGTGAATAAAAAATCCAAATTAAAATACTCATTAAAATACATTAGAGACTCAATTTGTGTGTGTGTGTGTGTGTGTGTGTGTGTGTGTCAGAGTCATTGTTTCAACACTAAGGATGTACTGAATCCAGACACACAACACACACCATGTGCACACAGAAAAGAAATGAGACTCGCCTCATCCTTTATCACTCCATTCCCCTCACTATCATCCTCTGTGCGTGTGTGTGTGTGTGTGTGTGTGCGCGCGCATCCTGCGAGCACGCCTCAGGGATTACAGCGAGCCACAGCATGAAAGATTCATGACTTTCTGTATAGCCTGTGTGTGTGTGTGTGTGTGTGTGTGAGTTGCCTGAAAATAGGGAGCAGGCATGAAAAAGAAATATCTAACCCATAATGCACAGTGAGAAAGAACACAGGGAGAGACAGAGAAATACACACCGTTCTCAAGAAAGGAACTGTGTGTGTGTGTGTGTGCATGCGTGTGTGTGTGTGTGAACAAACATGCAATGAGACACACATCATGTTCTAGTTCTAAAAATAACAGAAACACCAGAGTGCACCAGAGAAAGACACACGTGTGTGTGTGTGTGTGTGTGTGTGTAAATATATATATATATATATATACAGTATCCCACAAAAGTGAGTACACCCCTCATATTTTTGTAAATATTTGATTATATCTTTTCATGTGACAACACTGAAGAAATGACACTCTGCTACAATGTAAAGTAGTGAGTGTACAGCTTGCATAACAGTGTAAATTTGCTATACCTTTGTTGCCAGCTAAACCGCTGGCAACAAAAGTGAGTACACCCCTAAATGAAAATGTCCAAATTGGGCCCAAAGTGTCAAGATTTTGTGTGGCCACCATTATTTTCCAGCACTGCCTTAACCCTCTTGGGCATGGAGTTCACCAGAGCTTCACAGGTTGCCACTGGAGTCCTGTTCCACTCCTCCATGACGACATCACGGAGCTGGTGGATGTTAGAGACCTTGTGCTCCTCCACCTTCCGTTTGAGGATGCCCCACAGATGCTCAATATGGTTTAGTCCATCACCTTCACCCTCAGCTTCTTTCGCAATGCAGTGGTCATCTTGGAGGTGTGTTTGGGGTAATTATGTTACCCCATCATGTTGGAATACTGCCCTGTGGCCCAGTCGCCGAAGGGAGGGGATCATGCTCTGCTTCAGTATGTCACAGTACATGTTGGCATTCATGGTTCTCTCAATGAACTGTAGCTCCCCAGTGCCGGCAGCACTCATGCAGCCCCAGACCATGACACTCCCACCACCATGCTTGACTGTAGGCAAGACACACTTGTCTTTGTACTCCTCACCTGGTTGCCGCCAAACACGCTTGACACCATCTGAACCAAATAAGATTATCTTGGTCTCATAATCCATGTCCTTAGTCTACTTGTCTTCAGCAAACTGTATGCCAGCTTTCTTGTGCATCATCTTTAGAAGAGGCTTCCTTCTGGGACGACAGCCATGCAGACCAATTTGATGCAGTGTGCGGCGTATGGTCTGAGCACTGACAGGCTGATCCCCCACCCCTTCAACATCTGCAGCAATACTGGCAGCACTCATACGGCTATTCGTTGAGGGAACCATGAATCCCAACATGTACTGTGACATACTGAAGCAGAGCATGATCAGTATGCAGTATTCCAGCATGATAACGACCCCAAACAGACCTCCAAGATGACCACTGCCTTGCTAAAGAAGCTGAGGGTGAAGGTGATGGACTGGCCAAGCATGTCTCCAGGCCTAAACACTATTGAGCATCTGTGGGGCATCCTCAAACGGATGGTGGAGGAGCACAAGGTCTCTAACATCCACCAGCTCCGTGATGTGGTCATGGAGGAGTGGAAGAGGACTCCAGTGGCAACCTCTTAAGCTCTGGTGAACTCCATGCCCAAGAGGGTTAAGGCAGTGCTGGAAAATAATGGTGGCCACACAAAATATTGACAGTTTGGGGCCAATTTGGACATTTTCACTTAGGGGTGTACTCACTTTTGTAGCCAGCGGTTTAGACATTAATGGCTGTGTGTTGAGTTATTTTGAGGGGACAGCAAATTTACACTGTTACACAAGCTGTACACTCACTACTTTACATTGTAGCAAAGTGTCATTTCTTCAGTGTTGTCACATGAAAAGATATAATCAAATATTTACAAAAATGTGAGGGGTGTACTCACTTTTGTGAGATACTGTATATATATATATGGTGGAAAATCACCTTAACTAAAAATAAAATCTCTGAGATACAATGCTAAAACAATGATCTCATTTGGTGGGGTTTCCCATTTTTTCTTTTGATTACATTTCTGATGATTCGCTACAATTATGTTTCTTTTTCCACATCTTATCTATAACTATGGCGCAAGTTCAATCAGCTTTTTTTTTTTTTAAAGCTTTATTTTACTGACTTACGTCATGGTTTTCACCATACATCTAAAGAAGTAATTAAAATCAAATTGGTAAAAAGACACAGATTAAAACAGATCATGATTTTTTTTTTCAGAGAAATAACAGAGCAGGCCTAAAAGAAAAGACACATTTGTAACTGCAGTGTATTTATTCAAACATCTCACCAAAATGATCTCACCAGTTTGACCTAAAATGATGCTAGTTTCTTTGATTAACATACTGATTTCTCTTAAGTACCTTATACATGGATCACACATGATTGAATCTTACTTTTGATGGTTGAACCTTAGCATACTGATTCACTCAATTATTTCTTTTTAATACATACCATTAGTTTTAAAAAATATACTAATATCAGTGTTTGATTATATATAGATTTAGTGTGTGTGTGTGTGTGTGTGTGTGTGTGTGTGTGTGTGTGTTGGGGCAGGTGGTTCCAATTTCACGCCTCTGCTTCTGCCATTTCTGACTGCACTTGTTCTTACTTTCCTCCATCCACACACACTCACACCAAATATCCATCTCCATCTAACCATCCAGTGTATGTGTGTGTGTGTGTGTGTAGTCATCCCTCAGTCTGATGTCTCAGTATATGTAAATGAGACAGCCTCGGACCACTAAAGGTCACCAACAGAGCGTTAAATCTCACTCAGCTTCGTCTGAAACCACACTCCTCCTGTTCAGCGGCTTTGTCCCAAAAGCAGCCTGTAGAGGAGGGTGTGTGTGTGTGTGTGTGTGTGTGTGTGTGTGTGTGTGTAGACAAAGAGAGAGAGAGAGTGTGTTATGATTAAAGTAAGCATTAGGATTAGGGTTAAGGTATAAAGGTACACACTCTTCTTGACCGTTTTTTGGCTTCGTCCCAAATACAGCATATATGTGGAGGAGGGTTAGGATTAAGATTAGTTTTAGGATTAGGATGGGTTTTGGGATTAAAGTTAAAATTAAGATTAAAAGTCTCACGTCTCATTCTTTTGTATTTTAGCTAAATTATTTCTAGAAAGAAGAAACAAAATCATCTGCCAACAGACAACACTGAACACTGCATGTGTGTCTGTATGAATAAAACACTTACTCAGACACAATCCCTCAGTCTGAAGTCTGGTCTCAGTGTATTATATGCAAATGAGACACAGTCGGCCCTTTAAAGGTCACTGAAGGTGTTAAATCTCCACCTGAAACCCGGAATTTTCATCTTCATTCAAACACAGCGTGTACAGGAGTGTGTGTGTGTGTGTGTGTGGTTTGTACAGCTTATAATAGAAATGCACATAATACACATAACACATAAAGTGACATATAAAACTGGAAACAAGCTTTTCTGGTATATATTACATGAAAGATATGGTAATGATAAAGAGGGCGGAGCTTAAATCCTTCTTCAGAGCTGCTAACTTAGTTTGACGCGAAAACATTTCTGTCTAGTTTTGACATTTTATTACTGCAATGTAAAAGAAGACGTCTTATGGATCCCAAAAATCTGAACGATGGTCAGTACTCGTATTTCCTCCCGCAGTAACTCAGTTTAAGACAAGAAAAAGTAATTTGATATCTAAATGATCTCATAGTCTTGAAGTAAATTCAGTAAATATACTGTATGACTGAGTTAAAACGTTGTGGATAGAGTCAAGTAAAAATAATTTGATGGAATCTTTATTTTTACTAATTTCCTGAAGATCAATACTTCGCAAAAATAATTGAATAATAATAATAATAATAATAATAATAATAAAACAAAAGTGAAAAACATACATGTGAACACATTGTTCTAACACAAAGTAATGAAATAGTATATTTATGTGGGCAGGGCTTTGGCTTTATCCATCAGAATTTAATTGGCTTATAGAAACTGGGCATCTCGATGTCTTCACTGATTGTTTAAAAAAAAAAATCTGTCAAAGTAATTTAACTAAGTCACTGGAAAAAAATAACTTTTAAGTTATTACTACAGATAAATTTAAATAAAATTGAGATAAATTAAGCTGCAGAGCTTATATTACGAGACTTATCTCTCAAAAATAAAATATTCAAAGTGCTTTATTAAGTCCAAAGATATAAAACAGTTGCTTGGGGGGAAAACCCTTAAAAATAAAATAATTAAAATCAACATTCTCGTGGTACAAGTGTAACAAGTTCGAGCTGAATCCCAAAAGATAGACCGTTATCTGCACTTCATGCACACTTCATATATAAGAAATAAGAGATTTCTGCTGTGCGCTCAATTTTTCTTCTTCTCCCAGGATCCATTAACTCTCATCGTTAATGAGACGTTATAAATGACACGCTCGTGTGATGGCAGAAGTGAGCGATTAGCCAAGGGGAAATCCGGCACAGGATATCAGAACAATCTCAATTTTGCTAATAACATGTTATCAATCACAGGTCAGTTATCAGACACACAGAGCGAGGGAGAAAAAAAAGTAGGGATTTGTATCTGATCTGCAAGAATACAAGGCGGGAAATCTGCTCGCTAATTAATCCAACGTTTAATACGTTAAAAGTCTGAGTGCAACTACAGACTAGTCTGTAATGAATCTGTTACACCACAATGCCGCTGAGTTCTAGATCGTGATTGGTAAGAAGGTGTTGATTAATTTTCTAGAACAGCAGGTCTATTTTAACAGCAAGTTTATATTAATGCACTCGTTCTAATACGTTATGGTTTCTATAGTAACAGTGCGGTCACAGGGACATGTAGTTGCCTTGGTGTAAGAGGAATACAACACTTGGGGATGTGCTGTTATAGGAAAATAATCAACTTCATGGTGGTGACAGTAACGCTGCCATGTGAATTAAGAGAGACTTTACCTGAGGAGCTGAAACACTCAAAGACACGTTGCTCTCGAACGAGACACATGACTCTTCTCTGCGCACTCGATAAGCACACGCTGAGACAATTAACCTCGTCGCAGGGTCCATAAAACAGGTAAATACAAACCAACACTTAACACTCAGCTATAATTACCCATAATTCATCATCACACTTGTCTCATACACCCCTCCTCCCTCCCCCTCCCCCACGGTGGGCTTTAATTAGCCAAGCATTAAATTAAAGCCTGTAGGTGCTCACTAACGGGTTTATCACCACAAGCCATAATTACAGCTCCTGTGTGTGTGTGTGTGTGTGTGTGTGTGTGAGAGAGAGAGAGAGAGAGAGAGAGAGAGAGTGTGAGCGTGCAAATGTATGTGTCTATATGTGCCATTATGTGTATGTGTGTGTGTGTGTGTGTGTGTCCTAGTGGCTTTATTACTTACATAATTAAAACGCACAAACATATGCACGGTCATACTTTTGCACACACATACACACACCCACACACACACACACATATACACACACGACCATAATGACACTGTAATAAAGCTCAATTACAGCTATGTTAGTGTGTGTGATTGTAAATTTAGCACATCATCGCTCGTGTGTGTGTGTGTGTGTGTGTGTGTGTGTGTGTGTGTGTTGCTCTAGTTCACGCTCCCTTGTCTACTTCCTCTAGATTGAGGCGCCTTGGCCATCATGAGGGTTGTTTTATTATTACATTGTAGTAATAAAATGCTGAAAATTTAAAATCTCTTAACGTTTAACAAGTTGTGAGAACACTGTTGCTAGGCAACTAGGGTGTTGTTGTACTGAAAATGGAGCTAACATGTAGCTAGCACACAACATTTACCTCAGATATTTTGATAATTTACATTTACATTTATTCATTTAGCAGACGCTTTTATCCAAAGCAACTTACAAATGAGGAAATGCAAGCAAAGTGATATATCAAGCAGATAACAATACGAGTAGTGTTAACATACAAGATCTGTTAATTGAGTTTTAGAAAAGCAAAGTGCGCACAGTAGAGGTGTAAGTGCCAGTGTAAGTTTTTTTTTAAAGGATAATGTGGGGTTGGCGTTTTAGGGGTTAATTAGGTGTTCACGGAAGAGAACAAAGACAGTCCATGGTTAAAATTAAGAATTATCTAACTAATGTGTTGTTTTTAAGGAAGTTATGGACAGTTTAAGGACAAAGTGAGAGTGGAACACTGACAGAACCATCCGGAACATCAATGTTTACCTCAGATGTGTTGGTCAATTACTAATCAAACACTTCATATGGCTGTAATTACACTGTAAATACACTTAGCATGGACCGCTAACACAAGTATAATGGTTCCACCACATTCCACACAGCATCCATTTAAACAATGGCAGGCATGCTAAAAATTTAATCACTGTGTTAAAGTGCAGCAAAAACAAAAGGAGTCGCATTTTCAGTGGTGCAGTTTGTGATTTACCACACAGCTAACTTAACTCATGATAGTGATGGCAGGAGGATATGGGGGCATTTCCAAGTTTGCATATTCATGTATATTCATGGTTCTGGACAAAACCAGTGAATAAATGTTCAGTGGCTCCACCCACACGCCCATGTTTGTTTCTATTTTTACACTCTGATGTAGAAAGGTGCAATAAGACGCATTAACAGCCACACTCTCTTACAGAGGGAATGATACACACACACACACACACGGGTATACACAGACACACTTTCCCCTGGAAAGTGTAAACCCTCCTCCACCAATCAGAGATGAGGATGTGCAGAGTGATTTCTTGTTACGATAATAAATGACTTATCAAAGCCACCCTGCTCATTAGAGGAGTGTTCATTGGCTCCGAGTGTCACTTGGGGTCCTGGACCGCCACGGTAACCACGGCGACGGCAGAAAATGTCAATTAGAGCAGATATGCAGATACGGAGCTGAGTGTACGTGTGTGAGACGGAGGGGTGAATGGATGAAGGATGGATTGTGTCTGGATGGATGACAGGAACCGTCTGGCAGATTTTATTGTGCTTCCTCCTCTTAAGGACACACACACACACACACACACACACACACAGAGCCTCCTTTGTTAGATATGCGATACAAAAACATCATGATAAACATCGACCGTTTTATCATAATTTACAATATTATCATCTCTTAGATGCTGATTCCAATTTTAAAGAGCCATCATATTTATCCATTTCTTAAATAGAGACTTCTCGCTTCTGTGGAAAACAGGCTTGTGGGCGGGGCTACGTATAAGCACATTTTGTGATGTCACTACTTAAGTTTCATGGCTTTGAACCAATCGCATCCAATTTGCAAATTGTTAGAGGCTTCCTGGTGGTACCTGGAAACGTTAGCTGCAGAATATGCAGGCTAGGCTATCTAGGTAGCTAAGTTAGCGATGAAGAGAATGTGGTCATGGTAACATTGGAACTATTTTATGACAGGTTTGACTGAGAAAATGAGGATGTAGAAAAAAAACGATTCCGAAATCTGACTCCTGTTGAGCTAGCTTGCTAGCAGCTAGTTAGCTAATGTTAACAAAGTGTAGATAGCGGTTGTCATGGTAACATTATATTCTGACAGGTTTGGATGTAAATCAAGACTCAGATACTGAAATCCCACCAGTGTTGAGCTAGGTCACCGCATAGCTAAGTTAATATTAGTGATAGCAGAAGGGCATGGGGCATATCCTAATTAGCATATTTATGTATATTTATAGATCCATAAAGGAAAAGGGTTTAGAGATGTTTCTAGATCATTCTTAGAACAACATTGTGTGGGTTAAACATCACAAATTATTTCAAATTATCATCCCCTACGGTCCCTAGTGTGTGTGTGTGTGTGTGTGTGTGTGTGTGTGTGTGTGTAATGGATTTTTAATGTGCCGTGCTGCCTTCACAATTAAAGGTTGCATTAGTTCATCTGTGTGCACTTTATTAAAAATAAATGTGGTTTTGCGTGAAGCTGGTTTTCAACTCCTGCTGTTAATTTGGATTTGCACGCACACACACACACACACACACACACACACACACACACACACACACATACATGCACAAGCTATAACAGGCTTAGTTTCACTTTAAATGAGAACCTGAAGTGTGATGTAGAGTCTGGCAGAATCCTGGTGTGCGTGTTAAAAATTAGATGTGTGAGGGTGGGAATCGGTGCTGTAACACACACACACACACACACACACACACACACACACACACACACACACACAGGCCTGATGGTGTGTGTCAGAGGTGATGGACATGAGCTGCAGTTATTTCAGTCTGCCATAATGGATCCGTCTCTGCATTTAGAAATGATGTGCTCCTGTTGTAGATTATGTGTTTGTGTGTGTGTGTGTGTGTGTGTGTGTGTGTGTGTGTCATGTGAGGAAAGATATTTGGGAGCTCTTTTGTTTCTTTGCAAAAAGATGCCCTACTGCGCTACTGTCAGAGCTCCTGTTCTAGAAAATTAATCAACACTTCCTGACCAATCAGAATCCAGAACAGGACAGCGCATTGAAGATGCACTGAATGCCTCCTTTAAAGATACCGTATAATGACGAAAACATCCTCTCTCTGTGTGTGTGTGTGTGGGGGGGGGGGGGTGTCATTTCTATGCAAATCAGCTTGAAATGGACCAAAAAATGAGATAAACAGGGTGTCGGGTTCCAGTGACGAGAATGCCAAGGAGAGATGAAACAGGAGAAGGAAAAAAATTATGACAGAAGCGTTTGTGAAGATGAAAAGAAAAGAAGGAAATGAAAATGAGACTGAGGAGGGAGAGAGGGAGAGAGTGTTTGAGCCGTGCAGTAAATAAATCATCCTGTCAGTGTGTGTGTGTATGTGTGTGTGTGTGTGTGTGTGTGTGTGTGTGTGTATGCAGGAGAGGGCACACAGAAGGTCAAGGACAGCAGAGAGAAAAACACATTAGGAAAAGGTCAGACACCATTAGAAAAAAAAACAGAAGAGCCCTGAGAGAAAAAAAAACATTCACTCATCCTTTCATTCTTTTCTTCTTTTATTATTAAAAAAACAAAACAAACCCACAATATTAGAGAGCTCCCTGGGGCTTAGAGTTCTGAGAAATCATTTATTCACCCAACAGAAAAAAAGAGAAAAAGAAACAAAGAGAAACAAACCTCCTGAAAAATCACACGTTTATTCATCCATTTATTCGTTCACTCGTCCATTAATGCATCCATTCTTTGATTAGAAAAATATCACGTATGACACAATAAGAGGACTGGTTAGAGACAATTAATACAGTCCTTTATTCACTAATGGTGTGTGCATTAATTAGTCCAACATGAAATCAGAAAAACAGAAATTCTTCCAGATGATTCATTAATTTATTCATCCATCCAGTAATTCATTCACTCAATCATTTACTCGCTCATTTATTCACAAATTTTTCATTCTTCATTCATCTTAATTCTTTGCTCATGCATAAAACAAAATAAGACAAGAAACTGAGTTGTAGAGCTCTGTTTACTCATAAATTCATTCATTCCACCTTCCCTCTTTTTTATGCATTTATTTATACACAGAATCAGAAAAACAAATTCCTCCCAATGACTCGTTCATTCACTAATAAATGCATTCACTCATTTACTCACTGATGTGTTTCATCATTCATTCACATTCATTTACAGTTACATAATCACTATTTGTTTATGCATTCATTCATCCAAAATAAAAAAAACAACAGAAATTCCTCCTGGTAAATAATTCACTTACCACTTTATTCACATATTTGTTTTTTTTATCATTCATTCATCTTAATTATTTGAATTAATTCATTCACTCATTCGAACGTTCCTCTTTATTTATGCACTCGTTTAACCAACACAAAATCATAAATGTAGATTCTGCCCAATAAATCATTCATTCAAGCAGTTATTGAGTCACTGATTTTTCCATCATTCATTCATTCATTCATGCAACATGAAATCAGAAAAACAGGGACTATCCCAGAAAAGTCATTCATTCACACACCCATTTATTTACTGATTGATTCATAATTCACTCTTCATGGACTGAAGCTATAGAGCTCTGAGAATCCATCCATCCATCCATCAATTCATTCATTCATTCAGTTGCATAATCAGTGTTTCTTTACGCATTCATATGTCCAAAACAAAATCAGAAATTCCTCCTAAGAAATCATTCATTCGTTCACTCATCTATTCACTAATTTATTCACCATTCATTCACGTATTCTTCTTCACTCTTTCTTCATGCATACAACAAAATAATACTCTGGAGAAACCAGTAGTTATTTAACCACTTATTTATTTATTCAATATAGTAACTGAGGTGAAGACATGAAAGCATCTGGAGAAAAAGAGACCTTTTCCAGAGAAATCGCTCACTTAACCCTGTCACTAACCCGTCTAACACTGCTAACCACAAACAAATTAAGTGGTTCAAACCATCCCATCACCATAATGTGATGCTAATTAGGGCTAAAAGTGATGCTAATGGATAAACAACACGTTCATTAGATAAAGGAGTCGAGCGGGTGCGCGTCCTCATCACCATGAAACAACAGCATTAATATTAGCCGTGATTAACGAGAGAGTTGTATCACAGAGAAGAGATGAGCAGCTCTGAGGTGAAGATGAAGAACAGCTAATGCCTCTTATTAGTATCATTCATTCATCACATCGTTTCTAAATAATTTTTGTTTATTTTGGAATTTACGTGTTGTCTACATCAAAGCCCTTTTTATTAACCTTTACAACCTCTAACCATTAATTCTTGAGAATTAAAATCTTTTTGATTTATTAATTTTAACAATTTCTAAGATTAGTTCACTCCAATTAACTTCCAGTTAAATCTATAATCTCGACTAATCCACTAATCCTAGACTTTTAAAAGCCTAAGAGATGCTAACTCAAATGAGACCAAAATGATCAGATCACTGATCAGATCATTGAGTTACTCAAAAAAAAGTTATTTGGGTAAGGTTAAAAGAAAGATAAAGAAATAGCGACCTTGCTGAGTTAAAGAACTGAAGCTAACGCAATTTAACTCACTGAGTGTTTCTCACAATGGCACAACCCATTATAGTTGTGTTAGCAGTTGATGCTAAGTGTAATAACATTATAATTCCCGTCTTATACAATATTTTCTTAGTAATTTACTAACACAACTGAGGTAAATGTTGATGTTCTGGATAGTTCTGGCTCATTTTCACTCTTTACACTGTCGTAAAACACTCACCAGCTATGTACTAGCTTACTAAAGCTTAATTTTAGCCATAAAGTGTCTTTATTTTAGTAATCTGTAAAAAAATATCTGAGGTAAATGTTGATGTTCCGGATGTTTCATTTCCACTCACATTGTGTCTTCACACTATCTATAAAGGACAATAGCTACACGCTAGGTAGCTAAATCACAATTTCTGCCATATCTGAGGTAAATGTTGATGTTCCGGATGGTTCTGTCACGTTTACACTCTCACTCATCTTTACATTGTGTGTGTGTATAAGAGACTTAAGAACTATATACTAGCTAGTTTTCTTTTTTTAGCCTCTGTAATAAGCTAGCTTATGCTCAATATCCATATTCCCAGTTGACTAACAACAGTGTTCTCAAGAATTGAAGCACTTTTATGGAGAGTGTACTGTGTGTTCAACTGAACTGTTCCATTAATTCCAGAATAAAAGACGTGTCACGTGTTACAGATGTGTACTGATTAGAGGCATCTGTCCATGCAGATGGTTAACGTACACTGACATCACAAATGAGCAAATGTGACATATGCTAACAACATGGCGTGTGTGTATGCTCATTTCAGTTCATTAAACTCAGTGAATCAGCAAATCAGTGTTTGATAAAATACAACATCAATAAAAATAAATATTTCAATAATGAATTAATTTATACTGTAAAGCCACTGCTGAAAATCTGTGTGCTCCCTCTCCATCACTCACTGCGTCGCCTCGAGCATCTTTCTCTCTCTCTCTCTCTCTCACACACACATACACACACACACACGGGTATATTTTTAGAAACAAAGAGAGAGGACAGAGACAGATGAAGGACTTAATGGATGTGTGTGTGTGTGTGTGTGTGTGTGTGTGTGTGTGTGTTGATGCTGAAGCAGCTATAGAGTCTGAATAAAATCATGTCAGGATATATTTAGTATCCACAACATGCTAACTGCTAATTGATCCTCATAAATGAAGTGTTCAGTAACACTGAAGAGCCGTGACAGGTTTTCTGCTCTCTCTCTCTCTCTCTCTCTCTCTCTCTCTCTCTCTCTCACACACACACACACACACACACACACACACAGCTTCTTAATTAACATCTGACTGTATCATGGCAACACACTCCCACATTTCTCTGTTTGTTAGTGCAGCGCTAATTATCCCAGAGGAGCAGATGGATCTCAACTTACACTCAAAGACACACACACACACACAAACTGCATTTGAGTCATCTATAAAGCTTCATCCTTCTTTCTTTCTTTCTTTCTTTCTTTCAAGATAGAGTAATAAAACCACTGCAGAAAAGTGTAGAACACCTTAATTAGTCCCACCAATTGGAAGACCATCCACACACACACACACACACACACACACACACACACACACACACACACACAACCACTTCAGTGCCTTTCTCACTACTCCTCTGTCGTTCCTGATGTCTGTAACCTGCTGACGATTCGCTGTATAGGCCTATTTAAAATTGTTGCATGCTTCCACAGCACTCACATAGACAACACACACACACACACACTCTCCTCGTCTCTTCACACAGCTGCAAGATTGATGTGGTGTGATGTCGGTGAGCTTGTTGCCATGGCGATACCTGAGAAAAAAAGACCAGAGGAAATAGAGGGAAAAGAGCAAAAGAGAGGACGCGAGCATGAAAGATGAAAGCGCAAGAGGAAGAGAGGGGAAATAATTAAACAAGAATAAAAACTGCAAAGAAGGAGGAAAAAACAAGCGAGAGGAGGAAGAGCAGAAAAGAAAAAAGATATTAACGTTTGTCGGATAGCTAGCATCAGCACAGTTAGCTAGTGGTTAGCAGTTAATTCCCGTCAGCTTCATGGCCATTTGTTTAAATTCATATTTAATGGAAATTTGTTTCAGGATTTTATTAAAGATGTGTGTTTGTTTCTCAGAAACTCGATCCAGCTTCATCCTCAGGTGAGAATTATTATTCAGGAGTCTATTATTTAACACTGAGACTGTTAAATATTATTTAACACACTCTCCCTCATACACACACACACACACACACACACACACACACACACACACACACACACATGCGCACACACACACACATATACTGGGGGCTGTGTGTGTGAGATAACAGTTTGTGCAGTGATAGCAGGACGGAGTAATGAATAATAAAGGAACCAAACTCATCAATCACTTTCTCTCTCTCTCTCTCTCTCTCTCTCTCTCTCTCTCTCACACACACACACACACACACACACACACACAGATGAGTGTGTTATATATAAGAGGATACGGAGATGGAAATGCTGATTGAAATAAAGCCTCATTAATCACCACCAACTCTGTCTCTCTCTGTCTGTCTTTCTCTCTGTCTGTCTCTCAGACCTGTCTCTCTCTATCTGTCTGTCTGTTTTTCTGTCTCAATATGTCTCTCTCTCTCTCTGTCTTTCTCCCAGACCTCTCTCTCTCAGTTTTATGTGCTTTATTGGCATGACAAGCAATTGTACATTTGTATTGCCAAAGCAAGTACAAGGGAAGGGTAGTGTTAACACAAGAGAAATAAAATAAAAGGCAAAACACAATAAAATAAAACTGAATAAAACATTAATAGGTTAAATAAAAAATAATAAAAAATAGGGTAAACAATTTACATAAATGTACAAATTAACCACAAAATCAATTTATTATATACCGGATAATTGAAAAAAAGAAGAACAAAATGTGTAAAATTACAGGATAAACATGAAGATAATAATAAAGGTAAGAAAAAATATAAAACAATAATAATAAAGAAGCACAATCACAATGATTACAGGAAACAAGGGCGAGGTAGATCACTCACTTTCCCTAATATTGTGGCAGGCTGAGACATACTGTGCTGCTAATATACAGCAGTGTTGATCTTCTCCTAGTATGATGGGGAGTTTTTCACTGTTGGATAGACTGTCAAATATTTGGTGTGTGTTTAATTTTGGGGAAGAATTCTTCTCTGTGTATTTTGTGTGTTCTGTTAGGAAGTGCAGCTCCGTCTCAGTTGTGTTTTAGTTGCAGTGTAGGCACAACCTTACTTCCTGTGGGAGCCATGTTTTCCTGTGTCTGCCCGTTTCTATCGCTAGGGCGCGTCCACTGAGTCTGTACCTGCTCAAGCTGCTTCTCAGTGTTTTATCTGTCACTGTGTACAGTCTGCCATGGTGTCTCTTTAGGGCCAAATAGCACTGCATTTTACTCTGTTGTTGTGTTTGGGTTTCCCAATAGGTGATGTAGTTTTCTTTCATTTCTGTTGTAATTTGGTCTAATCTGATGTGTTTGACTTTGTTGTTCTGGTCTGAAGTGTCAAGTCTCTCTCTCTCTCTCTCTCTCTCTCTCTCTCTCTCTGTAACACATTCTGCTCTTTTTTCTAGAATGACCAGTGATTCATTTCTGTTAAACTTTGTATTCAGTATTTAAAAAAAAGTTTTTAATCAAAATTCTTCCTCACACAGCAATGTAAATTTACTTTAGTTAGAATTCCCATTTGGAAATATCCAGTGTTTGGAGAATCCCAGAATGCCGCGGCGTTCCTGTTCTCGGGACAGAGAGCAGCAGATAAACGTCTATGAGCAGATAAACGTCTATAATTACATTCAAGGTATAAAATTACCCATAATTCTTGGTGTGGTGCGACACCGGGGTCCCTGTGGGAAAGCACTCTCACGTTCCCCAATGTTCATTAATAAAGCATTACAACTTGTTAATGGCATCAGCACACGCTAACAAGCCCAAAACACCTCGTTTACATACACTGACTACAGGATAACCTTCCAAACCTCTCTCTGATTCATTTCTTTTTATCTCCTCTCATTTACTCTTATTAATTTTCCTATCTTCCATTCATCTTCTTTTTTCCTCCTCATTTCTTCCTTCTCACTCTTTTCTTTTCTGTTTTTGTCTCTTATAATATTCCTCTTTTCCTTCCTGCCATTTCATCCTTTTCCATTTCCCTCTTCTCATTTATTTTCTCTGCTTTTCTCTCCACTTCTCTGTTCTTTTCTTTCATCCTTTTCCTCTCTTCAATTTCTCTCTTTCTCCTCTTTTCCTTTCATTTCTCTCACTCCCTTCTCTTTTCGTCTCTTCTCCTTCATTTCTGTCTCTCTGCTCTTTCCCTCTCCTTTATGCTACTCTCTTCTCCTCCTTAGCTCTAAACATCTTTTCTAATTCAATCTCAATTTTTTTTTTTACATCTGTTCTCTTTCACTTCTTTCTCTTCTTATTTCTTTTATTTAATTTTCTACATTTCATCTCCTGTCCTTATTTCTTTTCTATTCTTTCTTATTTTCTTCTTCCCCATTCCTTTCTTTCTTTCTCTCTGGTCTGAGCTTTATTCAGGATTGTGACAGAATTGCTTTGCAGTTTGCAGATTCTCAGCTTTCCTTTTTTTCTCTCTCTTTGTCCTCCCTCCCCCACATATCTCTCTCTCTCTCTCTCTCTCTCTCTCTCTCTCCCTCTTTCCCTCCTCCCTCTTTTTCTCATTTTCACGAGACGGCACATGACATTGATTTCCATCAGGGTTTGAAAATAACCTCGCCGGAGCCCAGGCGACCCACGTACACGCGCACACACACACACACCTTATTTATTTATTTATGTATTTTTGCATATCAGGGAGTTTTGCCTCAGTGAACACGTGCCAGGAATAAATGCAGGACAGCAGATGACAGATGTGTTCAGGTGGGGTGGAGTGCAGGCGTGTGAGTGTGTGTGTGTGTGTGTGTGTGTGTGTGTGTGTGTGTGTGTGAGAGAGAGAGAGAGAGTGTGAGAGAGATGAATGATGGAGTGATGAGATGTCTCTCTGATGCACCAACCAATTAAATTCAGCGTGCAGCGGCTCCTCACTTCCTTCACACTTCAGTAATAAAACATCCAATTTGGACACTTGAATAACTCACTGCTACAGAATGCAGGGACGGAGACGGAAAGAACGGAGGACACAGAGGAGATGGAGACGGAGGACACAGAGACGAGAAGAAGCAGGGAATGAGTCATGGAGCAGAAAGACAGACAAATACAGAGAGAGGCAGTAAAGGGACAAACCAAGGATAAGGACAAAGATAAGAAGAAATAGACAGAGGCAGGAATGAAGAAAGAAAAAAGGAAGGGAAGACAAGAAGACAGACAAGGACAGAGAACGAGGCAGGGATATCTGCTTATAGACTTATAGCCTCTATTACAGAGACAGGGACAGCGACAAAGACAGAGATAAAGACAGAGACAGATTCAGGAGAAAAGATCAGGACCCACCCAGAGGAAGTCTGAGACAGACTTGTACAATACATCTAGATTTTTTTTTACCCGATTGTGATTTTCTATTAAAGACATCACAATAAACAGTTTAATGACCCAGAACCTAATAATGATGAAAATACAAACAAATGAGTATTTCCACCATGGAGAGAAGTGATTACTGTGCATTACTGTACTACTGAAAGTGTTAAAACATTTCACATTTTCATTTAATCAATTCCGTTCAGTTCAATTCAATTCAATTTTACTTGTATAGCACTTTTAACAAATGGACATTGTCACAAAACAGCTTTACAATGATTAATCCCTCCAGGATTTCCAAAATTTGCATTTGCAGAAATTAACACGAAATCAATTAAGCTCCAATATTCAGAGGAGCTTGTGGGCTGAGACCCATCATGTGACATCATCACAACACACAGTCAGCCAAAGCCCTCTTCGATTCACGTGTGTCGAACATGAGTGCAGCTAAAAGGTCTCATTTACCAACAAACATCACTGGGAAAGAGCGTGCACAACTATTTTGTGCAATTGTGATTTTGCCAATTCAAATAGTTGTCACAAAAAAAGCACAAAAAAACACAAGTTGCAGAGCAAATTTTGAAAAAAGCTGATGCAAAATTAAGCATTTTTGGCCACAACAATCACTAAATAACTCCGCGAAATCCCATACGGAATGATTGTAGGACTATTGAGTCAATTTTGGGGTCACCCGCCCGAGACCAGTGCAGTTTTCTCTTTCAGACAGAAATTGGAAAATATTCAAATAAGATTTTTTGACCATTTTCAGCTGAATAGTTTCAGCAGCATCTCTAAAGTGATGTTAAATAGACTCATGTCTAATGTTAGCTAACAAACACTGACAGATTTTGTTTCACGTTACTGGAAACAGATAAGGACAGACCCAGAGGAAGAGATTAGGATTAATTTAAAGACAAAGATAAGGAATAAATAAATAAATAAGTAAGTTATCAAGACAGGAGGAAAGAAAGATGAAGGGATAGAGATGGAGACAGAGGCAGGAGAAAGGAGTGCAGAGACTGGAGCACACACAAGGTTTGAGGACCAAGAAAGGGAACAAGGGGCAAAAAAGGACAGAAGATTAGGAATGAAAGACAAGGACAAACCCAGAAGAAGGAACAAGATGAAAGGCAGAGTGAAGGAATGAGTGCGAGACTGATTTGGTGATTGAGACATAAAGAAGAGACAGGGCAGAATTGGGGACAGACGCAGGGATGAATGAACGGGACAGATTCTGGAGAAGATATAAGGACAGAGAAAGAAGGTGAGGCCGGTGGAAAAAGGACAAACATCAGGATAAAAGGCAGGAACAGAGGCAGGAAATGAGAAAAGGGACAATATGGGGGACAGAAGGACAGAAAGATAAAGGACATTTATTCATTTATACCATTTAATAACGGTATTATAAAGATTGAAATGTAAACCGTTTCTAAATATGCGAAATTATGCGATCTTGCGTCCTTGTGAACTTGTTCTACGTCATCATCCACCACCGAAGTTCAATTCCAATACCCAAGATGGAATGACCCATAAGTAAGTTTTATGTTTTAACTTCTTTTTAACAACAATAATCTAAATATTCATCAAAAATAATGATTTTGATATATGATTTAGATCAAGATATGAGGTTGTTGAAAAGTCAAATTTATCCCTCAGAAGTATTTTAATTGAACTACGCTAGCTTCCATGGTGAGGTAATGGTGAACTCATTAGCTTAGTTTTTAGTTAACATGAGGTTGCAGTTGCAAACAGAGATTACTACATTAAAACATGCATTTACACACCTATGCCTTTAAAGCAAAAGTCATTATCATTTTTTGAATGTTGCAGTGTTGAATTTATTGTCCATTCTGTGCTCCTGTCCCACTATTAGAAAAGTGCTGGGACGTCCATTGTACAACAGGAAGATCGCAGCATGTCTCAATTGTCATAAAAATGTGTTCCATGTCCTCCTGTCTTTCAGAGTTCGTTCTTCCAAGGTAACCTGAAAGACCAGCCTTCATGAGAACGCAAGTCCGTTCTTTGTATTCTTAGAATTGAGAAACAGCCAAAGACAGGTACAGAGACAGGAAGAAAGAACAATGCTTTCTGGGTAATATGTAGGCCAGAAGTTTTTAGAAATATCCCAGGATCGCTCAAAATAAAGAAAAGCCATGAAACAACTTACCGTTCTTCTTCTTCTTCTTCACATGACCTTCAGAAAGTTTGGTGACTTGTGGAATATTCCAAAGCTCATCTGGGTGAGTGTGAGGCATTAATGGCAAAATAATCCAGTTTTTATTTATTGTGAGCTGGGAATAAGGATTTATTTGTGTTTTTAAATTCATTTTAATAGGCCTAAATTTTAATAAATGCAATTAACATGATTGAGCTGAAACTGTGCATTGTTGTGAAGGAAAAGTCACCTGTGTTTAAATCTTTTATTTTACATACATAATATGTAAGTGCAGACCATTTACATACAGATTTGTAATTATCACTGGGGCAAAATGGCACCTTTAACATGTCACTTCATTCTCTATATGAACTTCTACACCTCTAAACATGCCTAGCTCAGACTGCATCCTGTAATCATCATCATCATCATCATCATCATCACCACCACAGAGACGAGGTTTCGTCGCTCGAGCTTGGACCCTCCGCTCTCCTCCCCCGACATGCGCGAGCTTGTGACCGCCTCCGACAGGAAAGGGCACATTTGCATAGCGAGCTAAAATCTGATCATATAAATGTAAATAAGGTGGAATTTCAGCCTTCCAGCTGATAACACACACACACACTGAAGGAGTGATGGAGAGAGACACAGAGAGAGGGAATAAGATGGAGTGGAAGCGGGAATCATTTTTAATCTCAGTGTCACCGTGCCACGCAATAATACACCAGCGATGGATGGAGGAGGAAGAAAGATAGATAGAGGTGGCGTGAGACAAATGGAGAGATGTAGTGACGGACAGATGGAGAGACTGAAAAAAAAACACCTGATGTATTAACATACATGGTCACTAGGGGGCAGCAGCAGTGAGGCTGAAAAATACAATAAAAAGATGGGAAAAGATTTTTGGAATATAAAGGTGATGATGTAGGGAGTGAGAGTCTCTCCATCACTGTCCACACACCCAGTAGCACTCATTCACTACGTAGTGCACTATTACTATAACCTTTTCCATTTTATATGCCATGTGTATCATCCAGTGCACTCATTCATCCAAAATCAGGTTAAAAATAAGTCCAAAATGATACACATTAGAAGATACAACACTTTGTAGATTCTAGGGAACAGGGAGAGTAGGGAATATGGAGTAGGGAACAGTAAGGAGGGAGTAGGGAATAGGGAATAGAGACTAGTAAACAGAAAGTAAAGAATAAGGAGAAAGGAATAGAGACTAGGGAGTAGAGAATACTGACATTTTGTGACGTTATGTGGCTGCTTGTCTATAGAATACAGATGGGCCACACCTCCTCAACTGAGTGTTTGGCAGCAAAAGTCAGGAGAGAAGTAGTGCGTCCCAAATAGCACACATACACTATTCTATGCCATTTTGTAGTATAAACTGTGATTAGTGTGTTCACACTGAACCCCCCGAAAAAAGTACACTTTAAAGTACACTTTAAAGTGTACCTATTATGGTTTTTCAAATATTACTTTTCATGTAGTGTTATACAGCTGTTTGTGAATGTAAAAAGTCTGCAAAGTTTCAAAAATCAAAGTACACGACAAATGAAGGAACAGATTCTGAACAGCTGAAGCCCGATGTTATTAATTCCAAACCTACCTACGTTTGTAAGAAAAAGCCCCGCCTCTGGTCTACATTGGCTGACCGCTGACAGCAGTAGACCAATCACAACAGACTGGCACATCTGACCAATCAGAGCAAAGATTGCACTTTGAAAGGAGGATTTTAGAATGAATCCTTGAGAATGAATAATTTAACGAGTCATTTTTGACACTAGGGGGGAAAGGTAATGCTGCAATTTAAATTATGAGCACATTAAAGTGTTTTTTGGCCTTGGATGCATGTAAATCTATTGTATGAGACCGCACATTTCAAAACCATAATAGGTGCGCTTTCCGTTCCTGGATGATGCACTCATTCAACCAAAAAAATTAAGTGTGGAATGATGGACACTTCATGGACACTCAATGCTCTCAGCTTCCCTTAATAGCGGATGGGGAGGGGCTATATCAGGCTCAGATGATGAACGAAAAAAAAAAAAGAAAAAAAAAGCCACAACCACAACTTACTACCAAGCTGATTTTAAATTGTGTAAGCAGAATTCACCTGCAGAGACGAATACACCTCCGTCTGACTGTGACTGAGGTCTTGTTAGGCATATATAGTGTATGGTATGCCATTTGGGACACAACTAAGGACAAGAGTTACATTACATTTATTCATTTAGCCGACGCGTTTATCCAAAGTGACTTACGAATGGAAACAATACAAGTAGTGCTACCATACAAGATCCATTAACTGAGTTCCAGAAGAAGCAAAGTGCGCAGAGTAGAGATGTAAGTGCCAGAGTAAAATTTTTTATTATTATTATTATTTTATGGGTTGGTTAGGTGTTCACGGAAGAGGTTGGTCTTTAGCTGTTTTTTTTTTGAAGATGGTGAGAGATTCTGAGGTCTGGATTGAGGTTGAAGTTCATTCCACCACTGGGGAACAGTTTATAGAGTTTATATACAAAATGACACATGAAAAGATGGATGTCAGGAATTCCAAATCAACAACTGTGTGTGTGTGTGTGTGTGCACGCAGTGATATTTCCTCAAAATACCAACAATGATTTTGTACCAGGATAATTACTGACTCTAAAGTTAATTAGGGCGCTAATTAGGTCATTTATTAGCGCTGAGTTTTGCTGATGTTGAGGTCAAACTCTAAAAATATCGGCAAATTCCCAGCACCAGAGCTGTGATGTGAGGATTTCTCTAAAGCAGCATTCCAGTCACGTATATAAATAAAACATTAGAATTCCTACCTGGTAAAATTGGTGGAAACCGCTCGAGCTGGAATTCCGGAAGCTTTCTGACTCTGATCCAAACCCGGAAGTGGGACAAAGCCTTAAAATTTATTTTATAATAATGTGCAGCGGCTTCCAGCTAGCAAACTGAACAACCTGAGGCAGAGCTGGAATAACGGGAAGTTTATTTCCAGCGTGACGGGAAGGCGGAAGTAATAACGGGGAAGTTAGAGGAGCGATAATGACACCAGAAGTTACAGGTGTGGATTCTTGTCAGTGGGTGGGGCCAGAGTATATATCTGTTAACTGTGTTTATTTTTTATTTGAAATAATAAAATTATATTATATATGAAATACTGTATATCTTCCTGTAGTATACAGCTATTATATGAGTTTGTGTGCTAATTACACACTAATCAGATAAAAAAGATTATTTTGAATAATAATGTATACAGATTCACTCAGGATTCAAGAGACATTTATTTAGCTTACATCAATGCACGCGCACACACACACACACCCCTATCAAACAGTGTGATATTAACAAACGCTGACATGAATATAAATCATATCAGTAAAGTGAATGCAAATAAAACATGTTTAGGAAACAAAACTTCAGCGAACGACATAAAATATACCATTAATTTGACTTACACACACAAGCGTCTCCCAAACAACATGAACAGGACGTAAAGTTAAAATATTTAAATGCGGTGTGTAATGCAGACAGGAAACATGCTAATGTGGCTAGAAACATCAACTAGCATGCTAATGAATAGCACGGTGATGCCAGGTGCTATCTCTTAGCTTTTGCTTTTTGACACCTTTAAAAAAAAAATATTGAAGGTTTCAGTTCATTTGTGTCTTGTGAAATTAGCATGGGAACAATGCTAACATGGACAAAAATGAATGAACACTAATGGAAAACAGTTACCATGGCAACCGATTCCTACTAACTTCCCCTTAGCTCTTTAAAATAAGAAATCCCTCCTTCAAGCACAAAAATAAAATTTCCTCATGATGTCACTATGCTAACACTAAACAGCTAACACACACTGAAACAACACATTTTATATCCACTAACAAACCTATACATTGCTTTGCTAACTCCGCTAACTCACATTCGGTGTTTTGGTTAATCCTAGTTAGCTTAGCGATCGTATACTTCCTAACTAACAGTAACGGCTAACTCACTCCACTCTGACTAGCAAGCTGAACTATTCAATAATAATCAATGTTTCTGTTCAAAGTTTGTTGAGATAAATTATACATCTTGATGTAATAACAAATATGTTTCACATTTATATACATAAATATCGGCTAATCAGGGTGTGTTAGCATTAGCGAGCTAATGTTAGCCTTGTTACATCATTACGCGATTTTACTTGAAGTTTTACATCATCGCTCTGAGGGGGACACGACTGTAAATAAATGCTTAGGCAGCAAGCATAATGCTAAACAAACACACACACACACACACACACACACTCACTTCAATTTCACATCACAGACATGTATTAGCATTCTACAGTCCACATGTTGGATCTGGAGGAATGGAGTGATGGATGGATGGATAAATCAGATGGACGTCTACATCTCATGTGTGAGCGCTCCGTTGGCCTCTCCGTTGGAGTGTGTGGTGTGTGTGTTGCTCTCGTTGAGACGGCGGACACGATACACCTCGTAGTGAATACTGCTGGTGATGTCCTTCAGATTCTGCATATGTGTCCTGAGACAGTGCATTCATTTATTTATTTAGTCAGTTATTAATTAATGGATTTGTTTGTTTGTCTGTTTGTTTATTATTTTTATTTGCTATCTCAGAATTGGAGGCTCACCTGATGAGCAAATCCCGCAGATACGCAAACTCACAGTGCCCTACGTTCTCCACTGTAATACAACAAAAACACAAAACGTCATTCACACACACACACACACACACACACACACACCGTACATTTACAGCACACTCTCATTCAGATATATTTAAGTTATAACACAAGGTCAAATGTCGACACAATATTTTTGGTGTAATTCCTCTGTGTTCCTTCAGGTGGCAGCAATATACAGCTGCATCATTCTTAAAAACACATCCGACACAATAACATTAACATGAACTAGTCACGTGATCTCATCTTTATCCATTGACAGGTTATGGGTTGTGTGATTGACACACTAAGGCTTTACTTACAGTTTAATATATTCTTTGTGTGTGTGTGTGTGTGTGTGTGTGTGTATTTTACCTTCTACTGTGCCCCATCGTGTTTTTCTACCCAGAAGTCTCTTCCCGTTCACCTGGTACTCCTGATCACTGCCAACCACGGCAAATGGTATCATGTCCTACACACACACACACACACACACACACGCACTACATTAACACTAGTAAATTAATGTTTCCACCCCATATAAAACCCCTTTGCCATCCCAGAGCTCACCCTGATCTTCTCGTTGATCATTCTGTCGTCTGCGTCCTCATCAAACTCGGTCTGAGGGTAAACCTCAATCTCATTGGCTCGCAGATCCTCCCTGATCTGCACACACACACACACACACACACACATACACATTTAATGGAAGCAGAGGAAGTGGATGATAAATGACTTCCTTTTTCAAGATTTACCCAACAGGAAGTAATACCTGCTCCTCTACCACAGTGTGTGTTAAACCTACTGAAACTTGTCACGACATGTTGTGTGTGTGTGTGTGTGTGTGTGTGTGTGTGTGTGTGTGTGAATTTCACCTTCTTTTTAAAGAAGTCTCTCTCCTCCAGCGTTAGCGTGTCAGCTTTAGCAATCACCGGAACAATGTTCACCACTTTACTCAGGTGCCTCATGAACTCAATATCGATTGGCCGCAAACTGAAACCCATATATACACACACACACACACACACACCATTTGTTATTGTTTTTTCAGCTATTGTAACTGCTGGAGTAGACACACTAAGGGCCTGCTTACACTAGCGCGTTTTCCTTTTCAAACGTATAACTGTTGCTACGTTTACGCCTGCCATCTACATTACTCCAACTTTTGGAAACGCCGAAGTGCCCATTTTAGTTTGAAAAATCTGGGCTCATGTTTCAGTGCAAACAGACCAAAACGAAGACTTTTGAAAACGAAGGCATGGCTCTGCCCACATTCGCCCCCTGATTGGGCTTCTGAATCATTGCGTATCCTTACCTGATTCGTCAAGCCCCTACTGTACAGCCATTACGCTACCTTGATCGTATACACAACAACACGAAGACTGAACCGTGAGCTTTGCTGGCTTTGTTGTCATTCTTAGCTGCCATTGTGCAGTTAAATTCTGTATTTTATAATACTGCAGCTGCCTACATGTGCAAGAGGTGAACTATGATTAGAGAAATCGGCAACAAATCTCATCTCAAGCGGGGTAAGTCCTACATGGAACGCTGGTTTGTTGTGCCTGCCAGTGACTAGCAACCAACTTCCTGTTTACACTTGTATGCGCATGCCCAGTGTGCATGAATGATCTTGTGACATGCGTACTCGATCGTGTACCGTGGAAGGAGATCGTTTCTGAAACATAGCGGAAACGCCCATGTGGACGAGGATCGTTTTCATTTTAAAACAAAAACACACTAGTGTAAATAGGGCCCAAATACAGTAAACAGACTAATAAAAGTGCACGTGTGTAAAATGATAAAATGTGACAAAATTAAAATGTGGTTACACATTAAAAGCTCTCTGTGAAGTCAGAACTGGATACACAAAAGTAAAATATTTGTTTGTTTTACATTTTTCCATCAAGTTCTAAAATGAGTCTAAAATGAGAGATGAGAGATTCATCTGCTCTGCGTGTGGGGCTGAGAAATATCTCACAGCACAGAGAGAAAGCTCCGCCCACAAATAATTCCTGGTCCATGAAAAAGTACTGACACTGGAGCAGGAACTAAAAAGGTTCCTGAAACTAAGGCACAGTTCCTGTTTTCTGTATTAGGAGTGTATCCATAATCTGTAGATCTAGCCACAGGTACCAGTTAATCTCATCAGCCTATAGTGTGTGTGTGTGTGTGTGTGTGTGTGTGTGTGTATGTGTACCAGTGTCCTGTCGGTGGGATGAAGTAAATACAGCAGTGCACACGTGTGTCTGGAATTTTCTTCTTCCTGCTGATGTTGATCTCCTCCTGCAGAAACGCCTCATACTGCTCGTTAATGAACTTCATGATCGGCATCCAGCTACAGAGTGCACACACACACACACACACACACACACACACACACACAGATTTAGAACATCATTTACACATCATTTAGCGCTCATACATGGACCCGTGTGTGAGTTCTCGTACCAGTTCTCGTTGTTGATTTGATCTCCGAATCCTGGTGTGTCAATCACCGTCAGCTTCATCCGCACACCTTTCTCTTCAATGTCTAACACACACACACACACACACACACACCAACATATGAGGTATTTGTTTTATATTAATCTTTTGATAATTATATCATTATAATTAATTACACCTGTTCTAAGGGTGTACAAACTTTTGCACTTGACATTCATTTACCAAACTGATTAATAACTTTGTTGCTTGGTTAAATTTACTGAATGGTAATTAACGCTGATGTTTACAGTTCACTAGTGCTGATGCTGTACATAGTGTTATATAAGAAGGACTACAATGAATTTATTTTAAAAGTCGTAAATGAAAATGCGATCAATGCGCCTGCTCACGGTAACTGTGAACCCTTTTTTATTCTGATAATGCACACAATTTAAAAAACTTTGCACAGTTAAATCAGGTAACGGGAAGTTATTCTATAAAATTCAATTATTTCAAAGAAGAATGAACATTAAAAGGACACACTGTGATTAAATATATAATTGTAAATGGCAAAAATATAAGGTTAGTTTGTTTTAATGTGAGTGGGCGGCGCTGCAGTTTATACAACAGCCACCAGGGGGAGCTTTTCAGCTTACATACAGCCTCTGCTTACTGAATATTCAACATAGACAGACAGATAGACAGACAGACAGACATATAGATAGATGGATAAATAGATAGATAGACAGACAACTAAATAGACAGACAGGTAGACAGATAGATAGATAGATGGACAGATAGATAGACAGACAGATAGACAGACAGACATATAGATAGATGGATAAATAGATAGGTAGACAGACAACTAAATAGACAGACAGATAGACAGATAGATAGACAACTAAACAGACAGACAGAGAGACAGATAGACAGAGATAGATGGATAAATATATAGACAGACAACTAAATAGACAGATAGACAGATAGATAGACAACTAAATAGACAGACAGAGACAGATAGACAGACAGACATATAGATAGATAAATAAATAAATAGATAGACAAACAGAGAGTTATGTGTGTGTGTGTGTGTGTGTGTGTGTGTGTGTGTGTGTGCGTGTGTGTGTGTGCGCACGTGTGTGTGTATCTCACCGTGGCTGATGGATTTGATCTCGATGGTTTGGGGAATCCTCTCCTCGTCGCTCGGCATCACTGACCTGCGACTCACTTTGGACTTGAACAGAGTGTTAATGAGAGTGGATTTACCGAGACCGCTCTGACCTGCACAGACACACACACACACACACACACACACATACACACGTTATTAGGAAACTGGATGTTGGCCTAAATATTCACATGAATATTCACACTATCGTTTGTGTCAATAACTCTTCAGCGTCTACAATACAGCATGTGTTGTGCAGTTAGACGAAAATAATCAACTTCAGGGTGGTGTGATGAAGGAGAGTTACTGTTATCACCCTGAAGGATTCTTTTCCTCTAACAGCATGTCCTCGAAGTTTTATTCTTCTTACACCACAGCAACTTACCAACGAGTAAAACATTTTATTTACTAAAGAATGAAACCGCAAACTTTTTATCCATTTATAGTTACATTTTATGTTGAGGAACATTCTAAACATTCTAACTTAAAGTCACCTCTGCCTGTTACAAAGTGCTGACACTGGAGACTCCTTCCATAAACGTTAAATAAACGTAACCCTTACTTCAAGAAAACTTCAGCATATCGATATTGATTTTTTTTAAAAATCCGTTTGTGTGGCACGTCCGCTGCCCTGTGAACGAGCCGTTGCTATAGAAACCTGTGCTATTGTCAGAGCTGCTGTTATAGGAAATTAATCAACACTCACCCACTACCATGATGTTGAGCTCAAAGCCCTGCTTCATCGCTTTCCTCCTCATCTGCTCCAAAATGGCGTCGATGCCCACGTAGCTGAGCTCCACCCCCTTGTCTGCACCCT